>NW_026512933.1:85000-189263 GCF_027579735.1 Bombina bombina | reverse complement strand
ATATATACATACACACACACAGATGCATATACACAGACACCTACATATATACACACACACAGATAGCATATATATATATATACATACACACACACAGATGCATATACACACATACACAGATACATATATATACATACACACAGATACATATATATATATATATATACATACACACAGATACATATATATACATACACACACAGATACATATATATACATACACACACAGATACATATATATATACATACACACACAGATACATATATATACATACACACACACCTACATATATACACACACAGAGATACATATTTTTGTGCTAGTCAGGTTACCGCTAGAGCAAAAAACAGTTTCCTTTCCTTTGTAATACCAGCTGAGTTTTCGCCATAGCAAAAACGCAAAATACTGCTCCACTTGTAATCTGGCCCATACAATTTGTAAGAAATACAATCATTACAATACATCACACACAATATATATACATACACACACAGAGATGCATATACACACACACCTACATATATACACACACACCTACATATATATACACACACACAGATGCATATACACACACACATACACTAATACATATATATATATACATACACACATATACATATATACACACACAGATACATATACACACACATACACAGATACACACACAGATACACACACACGCACACATACAAACACACACATGCACACACACAGATACATACACACACAAATACTTATACACACACATAAACTAATACATATATATATATATACACACACACACACATAAATACATACATATATACACACAGATACACACACACACACACAGATACATTAACACACACACAGATACATATACCCACACATACACACACAGATACATATACACACATACACACACACAGATACACTAATACATATATATATACACACACAGATGCATATACACACACATATACACACACAGATACATATACACACACAGACATACACACAGAGATACATATACACACACATACACACAGATACATATACACACACACATACACTAATATATATATACACACACATACTAATACATACACACACACACACACTAATACATACACACACACACACAGATACATATACACACACACAGAAACATATATACACACACATATTCATATATACATACACAAACATACAATACATATACACACACCCACACACACATACACACATATTCATATATATATACACACAGAGATACATATAAACACACACACAAACAGATACATTTATACACACACACAGATACATATATATACACACATACACACACCGATACATATACACACACACACACATTAATTATATATACAGGTGGCCCTCATTTACAACGGTTCAATTTACACCGTTTCAGAATAACAACCTTTTTCCCAGTCATGTGACTGCTATTGAAAAGCATTGAGAAGCAGTGCATTTATTAAAATAGCCAGTAGGTGGAGCTGTCCGCTTGTGTTGCAGCAAAGCCAAGTAAGCTAAAATTAATCAGTTTAACCAGACCTGAGCTATCGAGCAGATTTCAAAGGAACAAGATCTTCCTGTCTATAAATCAGTCCAGATTGGAATTCATAGAAAGAACTGTTTGCAGAAAAATGCAAGTGAAGTCTGTGTTGTGTGATTATTTTATTAGGTTTATAATGCAGTTTAGCAAATGTTTTTGTTAATTTAACTTAGTTTAATTATATATTCTGTGTTGTGGGATTATTTTATTAGGTTTATAATGCTGTTTAGCATTTAAAGTCTTCATTTCAAACCTTAAAAATAATGTATTAGGTGTTACTTATGACAATTCTGTGAGGGGCCTGGAACCTATCTCCCTCACTTCCCATTGACTTACATTATAAACTGGGTTTCATTTACAACGGTTTCGATTTACAACCATTCCTTCTGGAACCTAACCCCGGCGTAAACTGAGGGCTACCTGTATATACTTTTTTTTATTTTGATAGGGCTATTAGATGTAATTAGTTTAAAGATCTTGTAATTTGTTTTTTATTTTCTGTAATTTTGTGTTTTGTTTTTTTGTAATTTAGCTAATTGTATTGAATTTAGTTATTTGTATTTAATTTAGGGAATTTATTTAATTGTAGGGTTAGGTTAGGTGTTAGTGTAAGACAGGTTAGGTTTTATTTTACAGGTCAATTTGTATTTATTTTAGCTAGGTAGTTATTAAATAGTTAATAACTATTTAGTAACTATTCTACCTAGTTAAAATAAATACAAACTTGCCTGTAAAATAAAAATAAATCCTAATCTAGATACAATGTAACTATTAGTTATATTGTAGCTAGCTTAGGGTTTATTTTACAGGTAAGTATTTAGTTTTAAATAGGAATTATTTAGTTATTAATAGTAAGTTTTATTTAGATTTATTTTAATTATATTTAAGTTAGGGGGTGTTAGGGTTAGGGTTAGACTTAGGGTTAGGGGTTAATAACTTTAGTATAGTGGCAGCGACATTGGGGGTGGCAGATTAGGGGTTAATACATGTAGGTAGGTGGCGGCGATGTTAGTGGCGGCAGATTAGGGGTTAATAATATTTAACTAGTGTTTGTGATGTGGGAGTGCGGCAGTTTAGGGGTTAATATGTTTAATATAGTGGCGGCGATGTCCGGAGCGGCAGATTAGGGGTTATAAGTGTAAGATTAGGGGTGTTTAGACTCGGGGTTCATGTTAGGGTGTTAGGTGTAAACATACATTTTCGGCTAGATTTAGAGCTTGGCGTTAGCCATCAAAAGCAGCGTTAAGGGTCCTAACGCTGCTTTTTACCGCCCGCTGGTAATTAGAGTAAGGCAGGAAAGGGTCTACCACTCACTTCCTTACCGCGACTCCAGGCTACCGCAGATCCCCTTACGTCAATTGCGTATCCTATCTTTTCTATGGGATTTGCCTAACGCTGGTATTTGGAGTCTTGGAAGAACTGAGCGGTAGACCCTCTACCGACAAGACTCCTACCGCCAAAAAAAGTCAGTAGTTAAGAGCTTTATGGGCTAACGCCGGAATATAAAGCTCTTAACTACTGTGCTATAAAGTACACTTACACCCATAAACTACCTATGCACCCCTAAACCAAGGCCCCCCCACATCGCAAACACTATAATAATTTTTTTTAACCCCTAATCTGCCGACCGGCACACCGCCGCCACCTACATTATCCCTATCAACACCTAATCTGCTGCCCCTAACACCACCGACACCTATATTATATTTATTAACCCCTTATCTGCCCCCCCCAACGTTGCCGATACCTAACTACATTTATTAACCCCTACTCTGCCGACCGGACCTCGCCGCCACTATAATAAATGTATTAACCCTTAAACCGCCGCACTCCCGCCTCGCAAACACTACAATACATTTTATTAACCCCTAATCTGCCCTCCCTAACATCGCCACCCACCTACCTACAATTATTAACCCCTAATCTCCTGCCCGCAACGTCGCCGCTACTATAATAAATGTATTAACCCCTAAACCTAAGTCTAACCCTAACCCTAACACCCCCTAACATAAATATAATTTAAATTAAACAAAATAATATTCCTATAATTAAATAAATTAATCCTATTTAAAACTAAATACTTACCTAGAAAATAAACCCTAATATAGCTACAATATAAATAATAATTACATTGTATCTATTTTAGGATTTATATTTATTTTACATGTAATTTTGTAATTATTTTAACTAGGTAGCTATTAAATAGTTAATAACTATTTAATAGCTATTGTACCTAGTTAAAATAAATACAAAATTACATGTAAAATAATCCTAACCTAAGTTACAATTAAACCTAACACTACACTATCATTAAATTAATTAAATAAATTACCTACAATTAGCTAAACTAAAATACAATTAAATAAACTAATCTATAATACAAAAAACAAACAAAACACTAAATTACAAAAAATAATAAAATATTACAAGAATTTTAATCTAATTACACCTAATCTAAGCCCCCTAATAAAATAAAAAAGCCCCCCAAAATAATAAAATTCCCTACCCTATTCTAAATTACAAAAGTAATCAGCTCTTTTACCAGCCCTTAAAAGGGCTTTTTGCGGGGCATTGCCCCAAAGTAATCAGCTCTTTTACCTGTAAAATATAATACAATACCCCCCCCCGAACATTACAACCCACCACCCACATACCCCTACTCTAACCCACCCAAACCCCCCTTAAAAAAACTATCACTAACCCCCTGAAGATCTCCCTACCTTGAGTCGTCTTCACTCAGCCGAGCCGAAGTCTTCATCCAATCCGGGCGATGTGGTCCTCCATCCGGGTGAAGTCTTGATCCAAGCGGCAAAGAAGAGGTCCTCCATCTGGGCGATGTCTTCTTCCAAGCGGCATCTTCTATCTTCTGTCTTCCGGATCCATCTTCATCCCGCCGACGCGGAACATCCTCCACCCCCAACGGACTAACGACGATTGAAGGTTCCTTTAAGGGACGTCATCCAAGATGGCGTCCCTCGAATTCCGATTGGCTGATAGGATTCTATCAGCCAATCGGAATTAAGGTAGGAAAAATCTGATTGGCTGATTCAATCAGCCAATCAGATTGAGCTTGCATTCTATTGGCTGATCGGAACAGCCAATAGAATGCAAACTCAATCTGATTGGCTGATTGAATCAGCCAATCAGATTTTTCCTACCTTAATTCCGATTGGCTGATAGAATCCTATCAGCCAATCGGAATTCGAGGGACGCCATCTTGGATGACGTCCCTTAAAGGAACTTTCATTCGTTGTTAGTCCGTCGGGGAAGGAGGATGTTCCAAGTCGGCGGGATGAAGATGGATCCGGAAGACAGAAGATAGAAGATGCCGCTTGGAAAAGACATCGCCCGGATGGAGGACCTCTTCTTTGCCGATTGGATCAAGACTTCGCCTGGATGGAGGACCACATTGCCCGGATTGGATGAAGACTTCGGCTCGGCTGAGTGAAGACGACTCAAGGTAGGGAGATCTTCAGGGGGTTAGTGATAGTTTTTTTAAGGGGGGTTTGGGTGGGTTAGAATAGGGGTATGTGGGTGGTGGGTTGTAATGTTGGGGGGGTTGTATTTGTTTTTTACAGGTAAAAGAGCTGATTACTTTGGGGCAATGCCCTGCAAAAAGCCCTTTTAAGGGCTGGTAAAAGAGCTGATTACTTTTGTAATTTAGAATAGGGTAGGGAATTTTATTATTTTGGGGGGCTTTTTATTTTATTAGGGGGCTTAGATTAGGTGTAATTAGATTAAAATTCTTGTAATATTTTTTTATTTTTTGTAATTTAGTGGGGGGTTTTTGTATTATAGATTCGTTTATTTAATTGTATTTTAGTTTAGCTAATTGTAGGTAATTTATTTAATTTATTTATTGATAGTGTAGTGTTAGGTGTATTTGTAACTTAGGTTAGGATTTATTTTACATGTAATTTTGTACTTATTTTAACTAGGTAGCTATTAAATAGTTATTAACTATTTAATAGCTATTGTACCTACTTAAAATAAATACAAAGTTGGCTGTAAAATAAATCCTAAAATAGATACAATGTAATTATTATTTATATTGTAGCTATATTAGGGTTTATTTTCTAGGTAAGTATTTAGTTTTAAATAGGATTAATTTATTTAATTATAGGAATATTATTTCGTTTAATTTAAATTATATTTATGTTAGGGGGTTGTTAGGGTTAGGGTTAGATTTAGGTTTAGGGGTTAATAACTTTATTATAGTAGCGGTGACGTTGCGGACAGCAGATTAGGGGTTAATAATTGTAGGTAGGTGGCAGCGATGTTAGGGAGGGCAGATTAGGGGTTAATACAATTTATTCTAGTGTTTGCGGGAGTGCGGCGGTTTAGGGGTTAATACATTTATTATAGTGGCGGCGAGGTCCGGTCGGCAGATTAAGAGTTAATAAGTGTAGGTAAGGTAGCGGCGACGTGGGGGGGGGGCAGATTAGGGGTTAATAAATATAATATAGGTGTCAATGGTGTTAGGGGCAGCAGATTAGGGGTTCATAGCTATAATGTAGGTTGCGGCGGTGTCCGGAGCGGCAGATTAGGGGTTAATAGTATAATGCAGGTGTCAGCGATAGCGGGGGCAGCAGATTAGGGGTTAATAAGTGTAAGGTTAGGGGTGTTTAGACTCAGGGTTCATGTTATGGTGTTAGGTGCAGACTTAGAGAATGTTTCCCCATAGGTAACAATGGGGCTGCGTTAGGAGCTGAACGCTGCTTTTTTTGCAGGTGTTAGTTTTTTTTTCAGCCCAAACTGCCCCATTGTTTCCTATGGGGATATCATGCATGAGCACGTTTTGCCAGCTTACCACTACCGTAAGCAACGCTGGTATTGAGGGTTGAAGTGGCGCTAAATTATGCTCAACGCTCCCTTTTCTGAGCCTAACGCAGCCACTCAGACAACTCTAAATACCAGCGTTGTTTAAAGGGTGCGCTGGGAAAAAAAGCAGCGTTAGCTACGCGGGTCTTTACCGACAAAACTCTAAATCTAGGCATTTGTTTCCCCATAGGAATCAATCAGGTTGTGTTACGGAGCATTACGCTGCTTTTTTGCAGGTGTTAGGTTGTTTTTTTCAGCCGGCTTTCCCCATTGATGTCTATGGGAAATCGTGCACGAGCACGTACAACCAGCTCACTGCTGACTTAAGTAGGGCTGGTATTGGAGTGCAGTATGGAGCACAATTTTGCTCTACGCTTACTTCTTGCCTTTTAACGTTGTGTTTGTAAAAACCTGTAATACCATCGCTGTAGGTAAGTGAGCGGTGACAATAACGTGCAAGTTAGCACCGCACCTCTCATAACGCAAAACTCGTAATCTAGCCGATAGCTAAAATCATTATTAAATGTGAATATTGCATAAATATGTTTTTTAATGTTTGTATCTGCTATAATGCACTTATATATATGTTTATATGTGTGTACATACTGTATATATTAATGTTTGTATATGTGTATATATGACTGTAAATACATGTATACACATATAAATACATTAATATATATGTGCATATATCAATACATACAAATACATCACAAAGGGAGATTTCGCTAACGCAAACGCGATTTCGCTCCACTTGTAATATCAGTAAAATGAAAATGGCTTGCAAAAACATGATTACGCTAGCGCGAAACCGTTTGTGCCTCACTTGTAATCTAGCCCTAAATGATGTTTATATATACATATATATCAGTAATTAAGTGCTGCATTACAAAATGTCAGCACACACAATAAATGTTTATATACGCACAAGCATATATCAGCAATTAAAGGGACAGTCAAGTCCAAAAAAAAAACTTTCATGATTTAAACAGGGCATGCAATTTTAAACAACTTCCCAATTTACTTTTAATCACCAATTTGCTTTGTTCTCTTGGTATTCTTAGTTGAAAGCTAAACCTAGAGGTTCATATGCTAATTTCTTAGACCTTGAAGACTGCCTCTATATGAATACATTTTGACCACTAGAGGTCATTAGTTCACATGTTTCATATAGATAACATTGAGCTCATGCACGTAAAGTGACCTAGGAGTGAGCACTGATTGGCTAAACTGCATGTCTGTCAAAAGAACTGAAATAAGGTGGCAGTCAGCAGAGGCTTAGATACAAGATAATTACAAAGGTAAAACGTGTATTATTATAACTGTGTTGGATATGCAAAACTGGGGAATGTGTAATAAAGGGATTATCCATGCGGAGACGGTGGCTGATGCCCTGCTCCAGATCTTTGCCAGGGTGGGTTTCCCCCGGGAAATTATCTCGGACCAAGGGACTCAGTTTACTGCTGAGCTCACCAAGCAGCTATGAAAGCTCTGCGGGATAAAGCCCCTACAGAGCTTGCCATACCACCCCCAGACTTATGAACTGTGAAAGAGGTTTTAATGGGACACTGAAGCAGCTGCTAAGCAGAAGCAGTAGTACGACCGTAATTATTGCCCTAAATCCTACCAAGTCAAATAAGCTGCAGGCCGCTTGGCAGGGACCTTATTGAAAAGTAGAACAACTATTCATTACTACCTACCTGGTAGCCAAATGTTCAGATGAACAAGTCCGCCGGACCTTTCATGTGAACATGCTGAAGGCATACCAGGAGAGGCCAGAATAGATAGCCGCCATATGTGTTCCAGTCATGGAGGACTCAGAGAGTCTTCCCATGCCGGAGATACCTGGGCGGAATAGGGCGCAGGCAGGCGTAGGCCATATAAAGGTAGTTGAGAGGATAGGGACCCTGAAGCTGGAGCAAGTGAGGCAAATGTTGAAGAGAAGACAGGACATGTTCTCCACAGACCCTGGGTACACCACTGTAGTGGTGCACCGGGTGGAGACCCCAGGACAGGTGCCCTTACGGCAGCCAGCGTATGGTATCCCAGAGTCAGTTAAGGAAGAAATGTGCAGCGAGATTAGGGAGATGCTCGATAAGGGAGTTATAGAGCTGTCCAACAGTCCCTGGGCTTCCCCTGTAGTGCTTTTGCCTAAGCGGGATGTCACGACCCGCTTCTATGTAGACTACTGTAGGCTTAACGACCGGACCATGACCGAAGCCTATCCTATGCCCGGGGTAACTTCGTGACCATGTTAGATCTCTGTAAGGGTTACTAGCAGATTCCTCTGCAATTCATCACCCCATTTGGCCTATACCAGTTTAAGGTCATGCCATTTGGGATGAAGAATGCTCCGGCGATATTCGAGAGGATGGTGGATCGACTCCTCGATGGCGTCCAAGAGTATGCCTGTCCACACCTGGAAAACATTGCGATCTACAGCGATACCTGGGAAAAACATTTGGTTCACCTAGGTACCATATTTGACCGCATCAGGGCTGCTGGTCTGACTCTGAAGCCAGATAAGTGGAAGGTAGGGATGTAGTCTGATGTCCAGCACCTTGGACACCGAGTGGGATGCGGAAGCAGAGGCTGGAGCCAGCCAAGATTGAGGAAGTCGCTAACTGGCCTACCCGCAAGACCAAGACCCAAGTCCTGGCATTTCTTAGCACTGCAGGGTACTACCGCAAGTTCGTCCCCAACTACAGTACCCTGGCCAAACCCCTGACCGACCAAACTAGGATACACCTACATCCACAAGTCCGAGTGCAAGGCTGCCTTTCAACACCTGAAAACTGCATTAGTCTCTGCCCCTATTCTTGCTGCTCCTGACCATTCCAAATGCTTTGTTGTTCATACAGATGCCTGAGCACCCCGTCGCCTACATCAGCCGAAAACTACTGCCTAGGGAAGTGGGATACGCGGCGAGTAGCGTGTTTGCGCTGGTGTGGGTTCTCAAGAAACTACATCCTTACTTGTCTGGGGAGATTGTATACAGTGCTCATGGACCATAACCCCCTGGTATGGCTTAATAGGGTTTCAGGGGGACAATAGAAGTTTGTTGCGGTGGAGCTTAGCCTTGCAGCCCTTCAACTTCACCATTCAGTATCGGCCGGAAAGAGTAATGGCAATGAAGATGACCTCTCCCGGCAAACTGAATTTGAATAACATCACGACAGCCCCAATGAGGGGTGTGGAAGGATTTGCGGCATTACACCATTTTAGAGGGGTAATCCAGTGGTCTAACTACTGGGCAAGGCTATACCACAGGTTCTGCCTTCCCCCTTCTGCCCTGCCACCAGGGGTTGTGACTGTCATGGCTACCAGTCTGCAAGAGCGATCCTTTACCCATTGCGATTATTCTGTATTTACTCCAGTCATCTTTGTTGTTGAAATGAATGAAACTTTTCCCTGAAAGAGCCAATCGCTACCACGCTTTACCGCCTTTCCTCGTTACTAGGTCTCAGCCAGATTCTTATGGATCTACAGGGAGTGCAGAATTATTAGGCAAATGAGTATTTTGACCACATCATCCTCTTATGCATGTTGTTCTTACTCCAAGCTGTATAGGCTTGAAAGCCTACACCAATTAAGCATATTAGGTGATGTGCATCTCTGTAATGAGAAGGGGGTGTGGTCTAATGACATCAACACCCTATATCAGGTGTGCATAATTATTAGGCAACTTCCTTTCCTTTGGCAAAATGGGTCAAAGAAGGACTTGACAGGCTCAGAAAAGTCAAAAATAGGAGATATCTTGCAGAGGGATGCAGCACTCTTAAAATTGCAAAGCTTCTGAAGCGTGATCATCGAACAATCAAGCGGTTTCATTCAAAATAGTCAACAGGGTCGCAAGAAGCGTGTGGAAAAAACCAAGGCGCAAAATAACTGCCCATGAACTGAGAAAAGTCAAGCGTCGCAGCTGCCAAGATGCCACTTGCCACCAGTTTGGCCAAATTTCAGAGCTGCAACATCACTGGAGTGCCCAAAAGCACAAGGTGTGCAATACTCAGAGACATGACCAAGGTAAGAAAGGCTGAAAGACGACCACACACTGAACAAGACACACAAGCTGAAACATCAAGACTGGGCACAAGAAATATCTCAAGACTGAATTTTCTAAGGTTTTATGGACTGATGAAATGAGAGTGGAGTCTTGATGGGCCCGATCGGGAAGGGGCCCCGTGTTGGATTGGTAAAGGGCAGAGAGCTCCAGTCCGACTCATACGCCAGCAAGGTGGAGGCGGAGTACTGTGTTTGGGCTGGTATCATCAAAGATGAGCTTGTGGGCCTTTTCGGGTTGAGGCTGGAGTCAAGCTCAACTCCCAGTCCTACTGCCAGTTTCTGGAAGACACCGTCTTCAAGCAGTGGTACAGGAAGAAGTCTGCATCCTTCAAGAAAAACATGATTTTCATGCAGGACAATGCACCATCAACATGCGTCCAAGTACTCCACAGCGTGGCTGGCAAGAAAGGGTATAAAAGAAGAAAATCTAATGACATGGCCTCCTTGTTCACCTGATCTGAACCCCATTGAGAACCTGTGGTCCATCATCAAATGTGAGATTTACAAGGAGGGAAAACAGTACACCTCTCTGAACAGTATCTGGGAGGCTGTGGTTGCTGCTGCACGCAATGTTGATGGTGAACAGATCAAAACACTGACAGAATCCATGGATGGCAGGCTTTTGAGTGTCCTTGCAAAGAAAGGTGGCTATATTGGTCACTGATTTGTTTTTGTTTTGTTTTTGAATGTCAGAAATGTATATTTGTGAATGTTGAGATGTTATATTGGTTTCACTGGTAAAAATAAATAATTGAAATGGGTAAATATTTGTTTTTTGTTAGGTTGCCTAATAATTATGCACAGTAATAGTCACCTGCACACACAGATATCCCCCTAAAATAGCTATAACTAAAAACAAACTAAAAACTACTTCCAAAACTATTCAGCTTTGATATTAATGAGTTTTTTGGGTTCATTGAGAACATGGTTGTTGTTCAATAATAAAATTAATCCTCAAAAATACAACTTGCCTAATAATTGTGCACTCCCTGTATTTGCCGGCTAGGACCGCCATAGATACCCGCTGGAATTTATCCCAGGTTGCTTCGGAAGCCTATTGCTCCAGGACTCCGCTCTTTTGGGGACTTGTCATGCATTTGATGGGGCATGGGTTTGGGTGACTACTGACAGGGAGCTCACTCAGGAACCTGGTGTTTTTGACACCCCCCACCTTGGACTGTTCCTGAGCACCTTTACCAGGCTGCCGCTCCGGTCCCCAGCAACGGATCATGTCTCTTTTTGGGCTGTGACATCTGGAGGTCTGGGGCCCTCCAATGATACCCTGGAATGACCACCGCTAGTGTCACTTTCTAACACTATCGCTACATGTTCTAGGGTTCAAGAAGGTCCTTTCTGGCAGAGATACCTAGTCGGGTATCAAGAGTCCATCACATGGTGTATTACAAAAGATCTGCATGCACAATAAATATTTATATAAGCAAAGCATTTATCAGCAATTAAGTGCTGCATTACAAAAGGTTGGAACACACAATAAGGGCCATATTACGAGTGGAGCGCAATGCGAACATGACCTTGCATTTCGCCTTGCATGGAAGCTTTGTGCTCAATAGAGCGCGCTTCCATAGGCTCTTTCTCATGCTTTGAGACACGGCATGAGATCCTAGCACAGCGAAAGGGGGTAAGTTGCCCAGCGATGAGCAGCAGATTTAAATATATATGTATATACATATATTAACACATAAATATATATGTATCTAAGCATATAAACACATAAATATATCTGTATATACACATATTAACACATAAATATATATGTATATAAGCATATAAAATTCTCAAGTAAAATGCTGTTAAGCTGAAGGATGTTCAATGGCATCAATTAACTTGTAAAACACACAAATGCTGATGTACAAACAAACAGCACTTAACCAGTCCTTTGAATTCAAAGTACAATATCCCAGCGGTAGGTAAAGAAAACCCCCTTGCTTAGTGTGACACAGCTCACCTGACGTACCGCTGCCATGGACACCTCTTCGACTTCCCAACGTGAGACTCGATAATGCTCGATTACGTAGAAAAAGGGGGGCTGAGGGCTAGTGGGTTAAGACTAGATAAAAAATTGTAGGGAGAAATTATATGATAAAGACTTATAAGTATATTAGCCCTATAATTTTAAGAGAGAGACAGGAAAGATACATATGGATGTACCATTAATTGCAAAGACAAGAAGAAATCTTGCAAGAAAGGGGATAGGCCTGTCAGGCTCTAAGCATATATTTTAAACAACCCACTGGTTTAGATTATCAGCACAAGATAGTAATTCATGGAAAAGAGCAATGCTCTATGTCAGGGAGTAACTAGAACCCCATATATCCGATTTTGAACTTAGAATGAAGTTAAAATTGTCTCAGAAAACCATTCATACTGACAAAATCTTTATTAAGAGACAAAGGATAAAGTCCAGCAGGACTCAGACAAACATTCACACATACACTGGTTAAAAATAGCTCAAGCTCGTTTCTTAATTAAAGAGAATGCAGTGTATGGCGTGTGAAATAGAAATAGTATTTAAATAGTAATCTCTGTAAGTAGAATTCTTAAGGATATCTAATATGAGCAAATGTTGAAAGATTCCTAAAAATTATAATGTGCAGAATAACTGTTCTACAGTAAATGGTGGACCTTTGGATGGTGTGTACAAGGAATATAGCTAGGATATATATATGTAGCTTATTCAATTTTTAGCATTCAGGGTGTCATAAGGTTCAGTAGTTTGTGCACTTATGGGGAGCACAGGGTAGCGCTTAATATCACTAAGATGAATTGATTGTATTGCAATATAACTGAAGGCTCGAATTCAGCAATGTTGTTCAGAGATAATATAGATGCTATGTGCAAAAAATGGTGGACACCAAATAGTATTCGATTATCTCAGAGATCGATTAAATAAATTGCAATATGACTGGGAGCTTTCAGCAATGTTGCTCAGAGAGAGAATATATTTTAGGTCTGACCTAAGCGATATTTTGTGACCCAATATTCTCAATGGTTTAACTGGTATGTGCGTGCTCACTAATGGTTACATTTGTATATTTAGATACATATTAGCACAGCTGAAAATATAAATCAATATCTAATGTCTCCCAGTTACAAAACATATATATGCTAGGCTACACTGTTGTTGTAACTTTGGTTAATACCAGGTTACCATAACATGTATATATAGGTATTTGGGTAATGTACCACAGGTTTTATAACCTATATATTAGTATCATAGATTTTGGTTAACCTATTCCTTTAGTTTTGATATTAACGTGAGCCTAGCACAAATATCAAGTTGCCACCTTAGTTGCCAAACATATATGGGTTAATGTATTGTTGAATATCAGTTATACAAATTTAGCAAAGTAAGGAAACTCTCATAACCCCTGGCTGAAGTAAGCCTCTTCTATAGCGGAGGCTGAAATTAATATTACTTCTAGCTAATAACACTCAAACGTTCATATCTTGATCTACAAAAGTCTCTACTATATCGGAGACTGTATTACTGTTAGTCTGCTCCAATTTCACACACGCATATATTCAATAAGTATTAGAAAGTATATTAGCGAGCGAGCGGCTAAAAGCAGTGAGGTACTATGACCTCGTGAACAATGCCCCTGACGCGCGTTTCACATAACGCTTCTTCAGAGGGGGCGATAATGCTCGAGCCTGCTCCCTGACTCACTGCTCCAATGCTGCGTTATCCGTTAGGAAAGTCCTATCTGCTGTACCGTGTATCAGCCTACGGCTTCCGGCATCCTCCGGAAATGTCACAACTGACTCGGCGGAGCTGTCACATGAGGGGTATCAACCAATAGGAATCGACTGGCAGTCCCGTTATCCAAAGTGATCTTCTAGCAATAAACAGAGTATAACTGGAAGAAGAGGCGATCAATCCGGATGGTAGTAAAAATAAAACGTAACTTTTATTCAGAACACAGGTATATAAAAAAAACCTCACAGCCACAGTTCATATTCAAGGTGTTGTGTATCAGATTGGCTTACGCGTTTCGGCATGAGCCGTAGTCATAGCCTATACAACCTGATACACTGCACCCTTTTAGATCTTAAAAAGCACAGTGATTGGATAATAACAAAATTGGCAAAATTTGCATAAACACACCTTAGAATAGCAGTAGCACATAACAGTACAAGCAATTCTGCAATTAATTAACAGAAACACAAAGTATCAGTCAGACTTTCACTGTTACTATATGTATAATAAAATACATACTCAGGTAGAATGTAAGAAAGGACCCACATACCGGCAAATAATCAAATTCAATAAGGATGGAAAAACAGATATTAAGGACCCCTGGGCTAATAAATAGTGGCACCAATGCCTCATAGAGTTGGAAGAATAATATTGACATGTATAAAATATACACATTTAAAAACATAAATATACATAATTGAAAATGTAGGTAGAGACGACCAGGCAAGAATAGATGAACTGTATTGTATGCAATTAATACTGACCTAATTAATACTGACCGGTACCACTATATTAGGAATAAAGGATAAAGTCTAAATCTATCACTCAAATCTAAAAGCACACAGTAGGTTAGACTTGAACATAATGGATACCTATGGATAAAGATATTCAATAATCTCTTCAGGTTGGGTCAAAGAAAAAATGAATGAATAAGTATAATTCTTCAATTTATTGCCAAAAATTAATTAAATCAAATTTGGAATTAAGTCCTAGGGGCAATCTAGTCTTTAACCTAAAAATCCAAAACATTTCTTGGCGTTCAAGGCTTTTAGTGCGGTCCCCACCTCTACCTATCAATGGAATTCTTTCAATAATATTCCAAGCAAAGGTATCAGTACTCTTGTTATGGTAATGAAAAAAATGCTGAACCAATGGTGTCTTAGCTTTTCCAAGGTGGATGGTGGAAAAATGTTCCCTAATATGGGCGTTCACGTTTCTAGTCGTGAGCCCCACGTATTGAAGGGAATAAGATGTACACGTGATTCTTTGAAAGGGTTGAAAGAGATCCTACACAACTTAAGAGTGAGGATTTACCTGTTTTTTCCAATTTGACTTATAAAGAGAAAAAGGCCTTGAAAGCACTCAAAGGTTTGAATGAAATTGTAATTCGTAATGCTGACAAGGGGGGATCAGTGGTTGTACTTAACAAAGTGATTATATTTCTGAGGCTCTTAGGCAATTGAACAACAGAGATAACTATGAATTGTTACAAGGTGATCCCACTTTGCGCTATCAGAGAGAGCTGTTGCATCTCCTGGACAAAGGTGGCGACTTGGGGATCTTGGACAGTAATACCATGGAGTTTCTCTATGTTGAGCATCCTAGAATGCCTATATTCCATCATCTGCCCAAGGTCCACAAGTCACTTACCGATGTCCGGGGGAGACCGATAGTCAGTGGGATTGGTTCCCTTTCTGAAAAACTCTCTATGTGGCTTGATGAGGTCTTACAACCTTTGGTCAAGAACTTACCCAGCTACCTCTGTGATACAAAACACGTTTTGAGGATTTTTTGAGATGTTAAATGGGAAAGCCACTATAGCTGGCTTACCATTGACGTCAGTTCATTGTATTCCTCTATTAGACATAGTCTAGGGTTGGAAGCATTGAAATATTTTCTTTACAACTACACTGATTACACCTCTAGCTTTCAAGAATATGTCTTGGAAGTTGGGAAGGTGTATCTGCAAAGGTGTGGGACGGCCATGGGGGCTAAGTTTGCCCCATCCTACGCTAACATCTTCATGGGATGGTGGGAGCTGTCCCACATCTTTGCAGATTCTAATCCCTACAGAGAGCAGATTAGTCTGTATAAGCGCTACATCCACGATCTGCTCCTGGTTTGGCAGGGAGATCAGTCATCGGCTCTCCTATTTGTGGAATGGTTGAATGACTAAGAGGTAGGCCTCCAATTCACACATGAATACCATTGTGATACTATCAACTTCCTAGACCTAAGATTGAGGGGATTATCCGATGGAACAATTGATACTAGTGTGTATCGGAAGCCAATCTCAGGCAACTCTTTATTGAGTGCCAAAAGTTGTCATCCCTCACATGTGCCCCATGCTGTGGCCAAGGGGCAATTCATTTGCACAAAAAGAAACTGTACCAATAGTGATCAATATGAAATAGAGGCTGATGCTCTATGCAATAGACTAAGAGATAGGGGTTACAAACAACATGTGGTACTGAGAGTCAGACAAGAGGTACAGCATTTGGACAGGAATCTTTTGTTGAGAGACAAGGATTTGACTATCAATAAAAGATTTGATGGAGTTACATTTATCACCAACTATAGTGCACACTATAATAAGGTGTGTAGTATAGTGCACAAACATTTTAGGATGTTGGTGGCTGATGACCTTTTGGTCTCAGTAGTTGATAAAGGTATGAGATGTGCTTACAGAAAAGCTAGAACACTAGGGAATTATGTGGAATCATCTGAAGTAATAAAAAAAAAACAAAGTCTCTACATGGTTACAACATCAGGGCATGTTTAAATGTGGTAAATCCAGGTGCAAACCCTGTGAGCATGTGCTCCTGGGAGCACAATTTAAATCTGAGGTAACAAGAGAAATTTTTGATATCCGGAATTGCCTAAACTGTACCTTTAATTTTGTGGTTTATTTAATCACGTGTACATCTTGTTCCCTTCAATACGTGGGGCTCACGACTAGAGACGTGAACTCCCGTATTAGGGAACATTTTTCCACCATCCACCTTGGTAAAGCTAAGACACCATTGGTTCAGCATTTTTTTCATTACCATAACAAGAGTACTGATACCTTTGCTTGGAATATTATTGAAAGAATTCCATTGATAGGTAGAGGTGGGGACCGCACTAAAAGCCTTGAACGCCAAGAAATGTTTTGGATTTTTAGGTAAAAGACTAGATTGCCCCTAGGACTTAATTCCGAATTTGATTTAATTAATTTTTGGCAATAAATTGAAGAATTATACTTATTCATTCATTTTTTCTTTGACCCAACCTGAGGAGATTATTGAATATCTTTATCCATTGGTATCCATTATGTTCAAGTCTAACTTACTGTGTGCTTTTAGATTTGAGTGATAGATTTAGTCTTTATCCTTTATTCCTAATATAATGGCACCGGTCAGTATTAATTACATACAATCCAGTTCATCTATTCTTGCCTGGTCATCTCTACCTACATTTTCAATTATGTATATATATGTTTTTAAATTTGTATATTTTTATACATGTCAATATTATTCTTCCAACTCTATGAGGCATTGGTGCCACTATTTATTAGCCCCAGGGGTCCTAAATATCTGTTTTTCCATCCTTATTGAATTTGATTATTTGCCGGTATGTGGGTCCTTTCTTACATTCTACCTGAGTATGTATTTTATTATACATATAGTAACAGTGAAAGTCTTACTGATACTTTGTGTTTCTGTTAATTAATTGCAGAATTGCTTGTACTGTTATGCGCTACTGCTATTCTAAGGTGTGTTTATGCAAATTTTGCCAATTTTGTTATTATCCAATCACTGTGCTTTTTAAGGTCTAAAAGGGTGCAGTGTATCAGGTTGTATAGGCTATGACTACGGCTCACACCGAAACGCGTAAGCCAATCTTATACACAACACCTTGAATATGAACTGTGGCTCTGAGTTTTTTTTATATACCTGAGTTCTGAATAAAAGTTACATTTTATTTTTACTACCATCCGGATTGATCGCCTCTTCTTCCAGTTATAAGCATATAAACACATAAATATATATGTACATAGTACAGAGTGGGAAGAGATGGACCTTGAGGACATCGAGTGGATTGCACCTTCCCCCTCTGGGACAATTACGGTGGGTCTGGGATAATTACGGTGGCTCAGGGCCAGGTTTCTGGGCTTTCTATTCCCCTTCATTTAGGAGAGGGGAGTCAAAGCTTGTTTCCCTTTCCTGAGCGGGGGGGGTTGGAGGATAAAGCCGGGCCTGCTCAGGCTTATCAGCTGGTGGAGCAGTTTCTGGACTTTGGGATCACTGGGGGCGCTAGGCCGGGGTCTCAGAGTCTGGGATCAGGAAGTAGGCCGGGGTCCCAGGTTTTGGGAATAGACATTAGACCGGGTTCCCAAGTTAGTGTAGGGCGGGTCCGGTAGGTCCGCTAATAGGTGGCACGTGTAGTAGGAGCAGTGGGGCCTTACCTGCGTCGGTAGTCCTTTCTGGCTTCATCCTCAAGTGCGGTGCTGGCCCAGTCCCAGGATAATCTTTCCGACATTGCGCAGGCCTCGACGGTGAGTGCCCTATCCAATATGGGCTTCTCATCTACTTCCGGTTGTGTGACGCTTCCCGTCGTTGTTTCAGGTGACATCATTTCCGGTGATGTCATTTCCGGCCGCCGCAGTCAGAACTTGGGCAGCGATCGGAGCGGACGGCCCCACAGGTAAGAAACGAGCACCACGGGGGGGGGGGACCCGATCAAGGGGGAAAGCACCAAGGTCAGCAGGGAGCAAGTGAGTTGCACTTGAGGCATCCGGTGGTTGAGGCTGAGGCCTTAGTGGGGATAAGTGACTCAGATCTTGGGGCCTAACAGAAAAACAGGGATTACTATAGGCAGGTTGCAAGTCTGTACAAGGGCTTCCACTATGGCTAGCAATAATGGAGGGTAAGCCATTAGGGCCCCCTCAGTCAGCCACCAATTGTGCAAGTTCTCCCACTTAAGAAGATGAGAGAGGCCTGTAATTTTCATCATAGGTATACCTCAACTATGAGAGACAAAATGTGGAAACAAATCCAGACAATCACATTGTCTGATTTGGAAAGAATTTATTTGCATATTATGGTGGAAAATAAGTATTTGGTCACCTACAAACAAGCAAGATTTCTGGCTCTCACAGACCTGTATCTTCTTCTTTAAGAGGCTCCTCTGTCCTCCACTCATTACCTGTATTAATGGCACCTGTTTGAACTTGTTATCAGTATAAAAGACACCTGTCCACAACCTCAAACAGTCACACTGCAAACTCCACTATGGTGAAGACCAAAGAGCTGTCGAAGGACACCAGAAACAAAATTTTAGACCTGCACCAGGCTGGGAAGACTGAATCTGCAATAGGCAAGCAGCTTGGTGTGAAGAAATCAACTGTGGGAGCAATAATTAGAAAATGGAAGACATACAAAACCACTGATAATCTCCCTCGATCTGGGGCTCCATGCATGGGGGACGAATGATCACAAGAATGGTGAGCAAACATCCCAGAACCACACGGGGGACCTAGTGAATGACCTGCAGAGAGCTGGGACCAACGTAACAAAGGTTACCATCAGTAACACACTACCCTGCCAGGGACTCAGATCCTGCAGTGCCAGACATGTCCCCCTGCTTAAGCCAGTACATGTCCGGGCCCGTCTGAAGTATGCTAGAGAGCATTTGGATGCTCCAGAAGTGGATTGGGGGAATGTCATATGGTCAGATGAAACCAAAGTAGAACTGTTTGGTAGAAACACAACTCGTCATGTTTGGAGGAGAGAGAATGCTGAGTTGCAACCAAAGAACACCATAGCTACTGTGAAGCATGGGGGTGGCAACATCATGCTTTGGGGCTGTTTCTCTGCAAAGGGAACAGGATGACTGATCCGTGTACATGAAAAAATTAATGGGGCCATGTATTGTGAGATTTTGAGTGCAAACCTCCTTCCATCAGCAAGGGCATTGAAGATGAAACGTAGCTGGGTCTTTCAGCATGACAATGATCTCAAACACACCACCCGGGCAATGAAGGAGTGGCTTCGTAAGAAGCATTTCAAGGTCCTGGAGTGGCCTAGCCAGTCTCCAGATCTCAACCCCATAGAAAACCTTTGGAGGGAGTTGAAAGTCCATGTTGCCCAGCGACAGCCCCAAAACATCACTGCTCTAGAGGAGATCTGCATGCAGGAATGGGCCAACATACCAGCAAAAGTGTGTGGCAACCTTATGAAGACTTACAGAAAATGTTTGACCTCTGTCATTGCCAACAAAGGATATATAACAAAGTATTGAGATGAACTTTTGATATTGACCAAATACTTATTTTCCACCATAATTTGCAAATAAATTATTTCCAAATCAGGCAATGTGATTGTCTGGATTTGTTTCCACATTTTGTCTCTCATAGTTGAGGTATACCTATGATGAAAATTACAGGCCTCTCTCATCTTCTTAAGTGGGAGAACTTGCACAATTGGTGGCTGACTAAATTCTTTTTTGCCCCACTGTAGCTCTTTTACTGCCCAGACCCTAAACTAAAAAAAAACACTCCAAAAACCCTTAAAAGAGGCTAACACTAACCCCCTGACGATCCACTTACAGTTTTTGAAGTCCCGTTTGAACGATCTTCATCCCAGAGTTGAAGTCCTCATCCAGGCGGCGAGAAGTCTTCATCCAGGTGGCCTCTTCAATCTTCATCCCGGCGTTGAAGTCCTCATCCAAGCAGTGAGAAGTCTTCATCCAGGCGGCATCTTCTATCTTGATTCCGGAGGCGCGGAGCGGGTCCATCCTGAAAACATCCGGCACGGAGCATCCTCTTCATATGGTCGCCGCCGTGTACTGAATCTTCAATGCAAGGGACGCAATTCAAGATGGCGTCCCTTGCATTCCTATTGGCTGAAAAATTTGAATCAGCCAATAGGAATTAGGGCTAATTCGAATTAGCCAATAGAATGACAGCTGCTTAAATCCTATTGGCTGATTTGAATAGCCAATAGGATTTTAGCACCCCTAATTCCTATTGGCTGGAGCATCTGGATATGGTGCATATTTTGATGGAGCATGGAGCATGGATCGGTGGCTGTCTGATTGGGTGGAGACCGGACTCATGCACAACCTATGCTTCCTGGAATTGTTTCTGAATATAGTGGCTATTGAACTATGGGGTCACCTTTTTCAAGACCAGGCTGTGATTTTCTGGACGGACAATTTCAGTGTGGTTTTTGCCATTGATAGACTTTCTGCCTCATCATCTGTGGTGGTGCATTACCTGAGGCAGTTGGTATTGAGGTGCCTCTGGAATTGAATATCAACTTCAGAGCTCGCCATGTACCTGGGGTGCAGAATATAGTTGCAGATGCATTGTCTCGCTTTTAGTTGGAGGCTTTCAGGGCCAGGGCTCCGGCTGCAACTGCTAATGGACTTCCTTGCCCCTCCTTTTTGTGGCAGATGGTGAAGGATTGCAGCGGCTGATTCCCCTAATCCGTGCATCCCTGACACCGGCTACTTGGATGGCTTACGTGAGGAGCTGGAGTGAATGGGTGAGTTTTTGCAACCAGCATGGATTTCCTTCATGGGAAGGTGAACAACGCTTCCTACTACTCACAAAATGTCTTGAGGGATAATGATGTATAATATGTATGAACAAAGTGCAAAGTGTAAAAAAGACATTTTGTGAGTATAGTTTAGGTATATAGTATCTATCTTAATGTTCTCGGAAACACAGTTGCCACCATATGTAATTTCTATTATGGATATTATAGTCTAGGTGATTATATCGTTTATCACCTTTTCATTGGCCACCCTGTCACAGATGTTGGTGACATAGCTGCACTATCTAATCCTTTTTACATCATTGGCCCATATAAGTACATCAAGCGTCACGTAGTATGTCAAAAGGTGTGTCTCGATATAGTGTTGTTATTGGTTAGTATCTTCACCAATCAGATTCTCTCATTATCGGCATTGTTTGCCAATCACGCATTGACACTAGTCCATAGTTTATTGGTCCAAAAAGGGTTACCCCCATGGTACAGACGTTAGCAACGTAATGAGGTCATCTGACTCCCAGTGTAAGATGGGTTTGTTAAAGCTTCACAAATACGTAAAAAGGTGTGCACCGACACGGCCCCTGCCATTGCCTAAATACAGGATGGTAGTTCAACCAATCAGAAGCCTCCAATATCGGCTGTTTTTATCAAACATATTTCGATTCCTGTTTTTCGTTTAATAACATTTTTACCACCATCACTAGATGTATATTTGGACATCAGGTATCATCACATTTATTCAGGATCATTGAATACTAGCCAGTTTAATCAATGATAATGTACCAACAAATCGTAACACATTTAAAGGAGAATCATTTAGTTAGAGAGAGCTAATGATTGCGTTTAGTCACTTTACATTCTCCTTGTTTCACATCTAACAGTCAGTTTATTTATTCCTATTTTATTAAACTGTTTTAATATGTATATCTGGGTTATACATTTGTATCTATGTTTGCACTACATGGGTATATAGAGTCTTTCATTTGTACTTTGGGGAACATATGTTCTTATAATCAGCTAGTTTGTATGTATATTCACATATGAGTTATCCAGGTGCTACAATTTAATTACCAATTAGACAAAGGGCATACTAATTGGTTTGTTTGTTTATTGGAGTGGGTGTGAATAGGTAGCGTAGCCTTATTTAAGGGTTGCATTTTTAACAAAATACATGCCTGATGAAACGGTGTAGACCGTGAAACGCATTGCATGATATGTTTGTGCACAATACAGCATGAGCTGTTGTTTTTGAAATTGTTTTTATTGTGTATTAAATCTATTTTTAATTGTACACCCTCATTGCTGAGTGCATTATTCTACGCTCACAAAGGTTTGAAGAGAAAATGGATATGGTCAGAGCACACTGTAACTACTAATTAATGAAGATTCAATATGTTAGTTGAATGGCTGAGTTCGAGCCAATGGAAAATAAAACATAACTTTTAATAATGAATAGTAAAATAAAGGTAGTGAAAAACATTCACACTCACACAGTGCATTCTAAAACAAATTAAAATTAGAAAGTGATGAATGCTGTCATACCCAGGTATATACCATGTAATGTGTGTTAAATGGGTATGTCTGGCAAGGAAGCACCCAAAAAGGCTCATGGATTGCACTGAAAGTCTAATCTAAAAAGAGGATTGACCTCACACAAAATTATCTCTAACTAGTGCAATGCTGGAGCGATGCCAAAACCTGTCAGAGTCCCAAACAATAAGTCAGTTAACCTGAGAGTATATCAATCATTAAATCATGTTCTGCATAGGGCAAATAACTAACACATGCGTAGGGCTATTGAATAACGTTCCGTGAACAAATTATAGTTAACACCCATGAGGCAAGATATGGAGCATTCACAGAGAGCGCCTGATGCGCATTTCGCCAAGCTAATGGCTTTGTCAAAGGCTAACCCGACTCGCGCCATCCCTACTCCTTAAATACTAAAATGTGCCAATCAGGAGTGAGAATCCACACACACCCCCATGACGATAGCCAATCCCTGATGATCTACCCTATTGAGCAGTAGTCTGTCACGTGACTTTTAGGAATGACGTGTATAGAGAGGTGTGATCCTACACGCTCCTAACTATACTAGTAAGCAACTGATTCTTATTATTAGACAAGACTGTCATTAAAGTTTGCAGGACATTTACTTTTTACCAATTGAAAAAGCAGAACAATTGTATAGAGAGGCGTGGTCCTACACACTCCTAGCTATACAAGTAAATAAATTATTCTTATTCTTAGACAAAACTGTAGATCCAAATTCGCAGGACATTTATTTTAACCAATTGAGATAACGGGACAATTGTATAGAGAGGCACAATCCTACACGCTCTTGGCTATACTAGTAAAACAACTGATTCTTATTCTTAGACAGGAATGTCATTAAGAATTTTTGCAGGACATTTGCTTTTTTTGAAATAGCAGAACGATATATTAACTACTAAAAGTAGTTGGAGTAAATTTGTTTATAGTAAATGGAGATAGAATCTTTGCCGAAGCTAGTGTA
Organism: Bombina bombina; assembly: GCF_027579735.1. NCBI lineage: Eukaryota > Metazoa > Chordata > Amphibia > Anura > Bombinatoridae > Bombina > Bombina bombina. The sequence continues at coordinate 165,053 of NW_026512933.1, read as the reverse complement.
CATATAAAGTGTATAAAGGAGAATATATACGTGCAACTTTGTTGATAGATGTAATTACAATTCAACGATTTTCTTCTCTCTTCTTCAATTATACAATTGTTGACTGTCAATTCTCTCTTCTTCAATTATACAATTGTTGACTGTCAATTCTCTCTTCTTCAATTATACAATTGTTGACTGTCAATTCTCTCTTCTTCAATTATACATTATTCTACGCTACCTGTGGACCTCGCTCCTCCAGGGATTCCTGATCCTGCCTTGTACAGCTAGCTGGTCTGCTGTGAAAACCAGCCTGCCTCTATGGGCACATTGGAGTGCCGCTACAGAATGTGAGTACCCTGTACTTGTCCTTACTCCCTTCTTGCTGGTTATCGATTCACACATACGGCGCCTCTCTCCTTGTTTTGTTTTTATTTCATTAGTTATCTAGGCCCTGATTGCCGCCACCTGTGTATGCCTGTCGTATATCAGTTCCCATGGCTGAGAAATAATAAATACGACCCACAGGTCTTTCACCCACCTATTGTGTTGAGTCTTTATTAATCACAAATGTATTTATGTTAAGCTGTTAAGCTAAGTTATTGAGTTATTTATTTATTTATTTGTTATGGCCAGTCTACCCAGGAAAAGTAAGGCATTTAATCCCTTAAGGAATACCAAAGTCCCCATAGACCACAATGTAAAGGCAAACACCCCACACCCGCCGCCTTTAACCCCTGCTAACTGCTTATTGCAGTTATTTAAATAAAAACTAAAAATGCTAATATTTTTTATTTTATGAAACCAACACTACACAGTATTTTGGGGCCAATTGGGGGACATTTAAAATAATTAACCAGAGATCTGATCTCTGGTTAATTTTCAAAGTGATAATGTAATTGCTATTTATTTATTGCGTGCGAATTAAGGTAGGAATTAAGGTAGGAATATTCTGATTGGCTGATGGAATCGGCCAATCAGAATCAAGTTCAATCCGATTGGCTGATCCAATCAGCCAATCAGATTGAGCTTGCATTCTATTGGCTGATCGGAACAGCCAATAGAATGCGAGCTCAATCTAATTGGCTGATCGGATCAGCCAATCGGATTGAACTTGATTCTGATTGGCTGATTCCATCAGCCAATCAGAATATTCCTACCTTAATTCCGATTGGCTGATAGAATCCTATCAGCCAATCGGAATTCGAGGGACGCCATCTTGGATGACGTCATTTAAAGGAACCGTCATTCGTCGTTCAGTCGTCGGCCAGGATGGATGTTCCGCGGTGGAGGTCTTCAGGATGCTGCCGCTTCGCTCCGGATGGATGCCGCTTGGATGAAGACTTCAATCGGATGGAAGACCTCTTCTGCCCCGCTTGGATGAAGACTTCAGCCGAATCATGGACCTCTTCAGCCCCCCGCTTGGGCTTGGATCAGGACATCGGAGGAGCTCTTCTGGACGGATCGGTGTGATACCCGGTGAGGTGAAGACAAGGTAGGATGATCTTCAGGGGCTTAGTGTTAGGTTTATTTAAGGGGGTTTGGGTTAGATTAGGGGTATGTGGGTGGTGGGTTGTAATGTTGGGGGGCTTGGGTATTGTATGTTTTTTTTTACAGGCAAAAGAGCTGTATTTCTTGGGGCATGCCCCGCAAAGGGCCCTGTTCAGGGCTGGTAAGGTAAAAGAGCTTTGAACTTTAGTAATTTAGAATAGGGTAGGGCATTTTTTTATTTTGGGGGTCTTTGTTATTTTATTAGGGGGCTTAGAGTAGGTGTAATTAGTTTAAAATTGTTGTAATTAGTGTTACAGTTGTTTATGATCAGGGACCAACATGGCAGGCAACAGTCAGTGCTGCTATTTATGTCTGCAACACACAGAGACACAAAACTGTATTTCTCATAAATATGTTGTTGTTGCAACAGGGTCAGGGACCATCCTCCATACATGCCAACAACAGTCAGTGCTGCTACTTAGGTCTGAGACTGTCACACTGACACAGAGACACAAAACGGTATTCCTCATTTATATGTTGTTGTTAACAGTTCCATCAGAGACCATACTCCATATATGCCAGCCCCAGGCAACAGTCAGTAACACAGTGCTGCCATCATTAGCTATATTAATGAATGTATTTATTTTGTTCAGTCACAGTGACCGTCACCCACCGGAGTGCTTTTGTGCCACTCAGCTAGTCTGCAGGGACAATATGACCTCCATACTGCTAGCCTCACTCACTGTAGACAGTGACCATCACCCACCTGAGTACGCGTCCGCTTTTCCACTCAGTCTGCCACTGCTTGTACGCTAGCTGCCGGCTTCGAGTCCTCTTCAGCCCTGCCGAACCTGATTGCCGTCTGGCCTTGGAGATCACGTGTGCACATGCGTGACTCACTCAAGCCATATGCAGACTGCAGGAAGGTGGCTATTGGTGGGAGGACGTTATGTGACGTTGGCTGCAAGCCGGACCGACCGAGTCAATTATAATTTAAAAAAAAAAGAAGAGTATATACATACACTAGACTAGTGCAAAAGTGTCGCCCACCAAAATTTGTTGGCCTAGGCCTTAAAACACCACTGGAGGGGGCACACCATTCCATTTGGGCGGATTTTCTCTGTCAATGCCCCCCTTTGGAGCCGACCCTGCCTCGCACATTAATAAATTGACCCCTTAGAGCGGCGGAGAGGGATTACTGGGGTTGGACATGGCAGATTGCAGGTTAGGGACTGAAATACCATATCATTTATTTGAGCAAAAATTGGTTTACAGGGATGGTCTGTTTCTCATAATGAATGTGATAAGCATTTTTTTATTACAAGGAAAACTGTTTAAAGTAAAATATGTAACTAACAAGAGGTGTGTGTTTGAGCATAACCCCTCCCTAGCAATAAATATCTCATTGGCTGCCAAGGACACTTCTCACAGCCCTATTGGTAAATGACACGCCCACATACAAAAAAAAATAAGCTTTAGAATCACAGGAAAATCTTAATATATTTTGAAATACTGGTCTGATGGCTTTTGGCAGATTTTGAAACAAAAGATTCAGAGCCACTAAGAAAGAACTTTACAGAGTGAAAATTATGTGCAGATACCACGATCCTAAAACCTCCCTGAGGGTGACAAGTGACCCGTATCTGATCTCATCAGTTATCTGCCCAGGGTCACATCCCTTCCTCTGGGAAGCACGGAGCTTGGCCAAGTGGCGAGTATTCTCCTGCGCTAACTGGATATAAATACAGAAAGCACTGTAAGGTTTAAAGACTACTAGTATTAGCTGCACAATTACTGTATTTATATCTAAGGACAAAAATGTATCATTGTAACTCACTCTTGTTTCTTTCCTACCACAAATATATTAGTTTAAAAAATCCCTCCAACAAAAGGGGCTGTATAAACCATAACATATAAGTACTTAATTACCTCATTTTCAAAAGTGCTGCACACACAATAAATATTTATATACGCACATTATATATCAGTAATTAAGTGCCTCATTACAAAAGGTCTGCACACACAATACATGTTTATATATGCACAGTATATATCAGTAATTAAGTACCTAATTACAAAAGGTCTGCACACACAATAAATGTTTATATATGTATATATCAGTATTTAAGTGCAGCATTACAAAAGGTCTGTATACACAATAAATATTTATATATGTACAGTATATATGAGTACTCTGTACACACAATAAATGTTTATATATGCACAGTATATATCAGTAATTAAGTACCTCATTACAAAAGGTCTGCACACACAATAAATATTTATATATGTACAGTATATATGAGTACTCTGTACACACAATAAATGTTTATGGGGGGTAGTTATCAAGCCGTCAACTTTTCTGCCTTCGCCGGCCCAATATGCCCGCCTAAGCTCGCCTCACATCGCCGATGCGGACCTGAAAAAATACGCCTAAGTTATCAAAAAAAGCTGTCAAAAAGCCGCGGGGCGATGAGCAGCGGACTGTGAGAGTTATCACTCATCCGATCTCGCTGCTCTTCGGCTGTTTGACAGCTTTCTTGCTAGCCTGTCACTAAGCACCTACACTAAACTGCACTGTTCTACCCCCTATACCGGCGCCCCCGGAGCCCCCCGCAACTAAATAAAGTTACTAACCCCTAAACTGCCACTCCTAGACCCCGCCGCAACTATTAAAAATGTATTAACCCCTAAACCGCCGCTCCTAGACCCTGCCGCAACTATTAAAAATGTATTAACCCCTAAACCGCCGCTCCCTGAACCCGCCGCAACCTATATTAAATTTATTAACCCCTATCCTGCCCCCCCTACACCGTCGGCACCTATAATAAATTTATTAACCCCTATCCTGCCCCCCACTACACCGCCGCCACTGTAATAAAATTATTAACCCCTAAACCTAAGTCTAACACTAACCCTAACACCCCCCTAACTTAAATATTAATTAAATACATCTAAATCATATTTATATTATTAACTAAGTTAATCCTATTTAAAACTAAATACTTACCTATAAAATAAACCCTAATATAGCTACAATATAAATAATAAATATATTGTAGCTATCTTAGGATTTATTTTTATTTTACAGGTAACTTTCAATTTATTTTAACTAGGTACAATAGCTATTAAATAGTTATTAACTATTTAATAGCTTACCTAGCTAAAATAAAGAGAAATTAACCTGTAAAATAAAAACTAACCTAAGTTACAATTACACCTAACACTACACTATACTTTAATAAATTATTCCTATTTAAAACTAAATACTTACCTGTAAAATAAACCCTAATATAGCTACAATATAATTAATAATTACATTGTAGCTATCTTAGGATTTATATTTAGCTAGTTAGAATAGTTATTAAATAGTTATTAACTATTTAATAACTACCTAGCTAAAAGAAATACAAAATTACCTGTAAAATAAATCCTAACCTAAGTTACAATTAAACCTAACACTACACTATCATTAAATTAATTAATTAAACTACCTACAAATATCTACAATTAAATACAATTACATAAACTAACTAAAGTACAAAAAATAAAAAAAGCTAAGTTACAAAAAATAAAAAATAAAAGTTACAAACATTTAAAAACATATTACAACAATTTTAAGCTACTTACACCTAATCTAAGCCCTCTAATAAAATAACAAACCCCCCCCAAAATAAAAAAATGCCCTACCCTATTCTACATTAAAAAGTAAACAGCTCTTTTGCCTTACCAGCCCTTAAAAGGGCCTTTTGTGGGGGCATGCCCCAAAGTTCAGCTCTTTTGCCTGTAAAAGAAAAATACAACCCCCCCAACATTAAAACCCACCACCCACATACCCCTAATCTAACCCAAACCCCCCTTAAAATAACCTAACACTAATCCCCTGAAGATCATCCTACCTTTAGTTGTCTTCACTCAGCCGAGCCACCGATGGAACTGAAGAGGACATCCGGACCGGCAGAAGTTATCCTCCAAGGGGCGCTGAAGAAATCTTCCATCCGATGAAGTGATCCTCCAAGCGGCGCTGAAGAAATCTTCCATCCGGGCGAGGTCATCTTCCAAGAGGCGCTGAAGAAGTCTTCTATCCGGGCGAGCCGGGTCTTGAATCTTCATCCCGCCGACGCGGAACATCCTCCTTTCCAGACGAACTACCGACGAATGAAGGCTCCTTTAAGGGACGTCATCCAAGATGGCGTCCCTTCAATTCCGATTGGCTGATAGGATTCTATCAGCCAATCGGAATTAAGGTAGGAAAAATCTGATTGGCTGATGGAATCAGCCAATCAGATTCAAGTTCAATCCGATTGGCTGATCCATTCTATTGGCTGTTCCGATCAGCCAATAGAATGCAAGCTCAATCTGATTGGTTGTTTGGATCAGCCAATCGGATTGAACTTGAATCTGATTGGCTGATTCCATCAGCCAATCAGATTTTTCCTACCTTAATTCCGATTGGCTGATAGAATCCTATCAGCCAATCGGAATTGAAGGGACGCCATCTTGGATGACGTCCCTTAAAGGAGCCTTCATTCGTTGGTAGTTCGTCGGGAAAGGAGGATGTTCCGCGTCGGCGGGATGAAGATTCAAGACCCGGCTTCGACGATGACCTCGCCCGGATAGAAGACTTCTTCAGCGCCTCTTGGAAGATGACCTCGCCCGGATGGAAGATTTCTTCTGCGCTGCTTGGAGGATCACTTCATCGGATGGAAGATTTCTTCAGCGCCCCTTGGAGGATAACTTCTGCCGGTCCGGATGTCCTCTTCAGTTCCATCGGTGGCTCGGCTGAGTGAAGACAACTAAAGGTAGGATGATCTTCAGGGGATTAGTGTTAGGTTATTTTAAGGGGGGTTTGGGTTAGATTAGGGGTATTTGGGTGGTGGGTTTTAATGTTGGGGGGGTTGTATTTTTCTTTTACAGGCAAAAGAGCTGAACTTTGGGGCATGCCCCCACAAAAGGCCCTTTTAAGGGCTGGTAAGACAAAAGAGCTGTTTACTTTTTAATGTAGAATAGGGTAGGGCATTTTTTTATTTTGGGGGGGTTTGTTATTTTATTAGGGGGCTTAGATTAGGTGTAAATAGCTTAAAATTGTTGTAATATGTTTTTAAATGTTTGTAACTTTTATTTTTTATTTTTTGTAACTTAGCTTTTTTTATTTTTTGTACTTTAGTTAGTTTATGTAATTGTATTTAATTGTAGTTATTTGTAGGTAGTTTAATTAATTAATTTAATGATAGTGTAGTGTTAGGTTTAATTGTAACTTACGTTAGGATTTATTTTACAGGTAATTTTGTATTTCTTTTAGCTAGGTAGTTATTAAATAGTTAATAACTATTTAATAACTATTCTAACTAGCTAAAATAAATACAAAGTTACCTGTAAAATAAATATAAATCCTAAGATAGCTACAATGTAATTATTAATTATATTGTAGCTATATTAGGGTTTATTTTACAGGTAAGTATTTAGTTTTAAATAGAAATAATTTATTAAAATATAGTGTAGTGTTAGGTGTAATTGTAACTTAGGTTAGTTTTTATTTTACAGGTTAATTTCTCTTTATTTTAGCTAGGTAAGCTATTAAATAGTTAATAACTATTTAATAGCTATTGTACCTAGTTAAAATATATTGAAAGGTACCTGTAAAATAAAAATAAATCCTAAGATAGCTACAATATAATTATTATTTATATTGTAGCTATATTAGGGTTTATTTTATAGGTAAGTATTTAGTTTTAAATAGGATTAACTTAGTTAATAATATAAATATGATTTAGATGTATTTAATTAATATTTAAGTTAGGGGGGTGTTAGGGTTAGACTTAGGTTTAGGGGTTAATAATTTTATTACAGTGGCGGCGGTGTAGTGGGGGGCAGGATAGGGGTTAATAAATTTATTATAAGTGGCGACGGTGTAGGGGGGGCAGGATAGGGGTTAATAAATTTAAGATAGGTTGCGGTGGGTTCAGGGAGCGGCGGTTTAGGGGTTAAACTATTTATTTATTTGCGGCGAGGTGCGGGATCAGCAGGATAGGGGTTAATAACTTTATTACAGAGGGCGGCGGTATGGGGGGGCAGGATAGGGGTTAATAGGTATAATGTAGGTGGCGGTGGGCTCCGGGAGCGGCGGTTTAGGGGTTAAGACATTTATTATAGTTGCGGTGGGCTCCGGGAGCGGCGGTTTAGGGGGTAATAACTTTATTTAGTTGCGGCGGTGTAGGGGGGGCAGATTAGGGGTGTTTAGACTCGGGGTACATGTTAGGGTGTTAGGTGTAGACAGCTCCCATAGGAATCAATGGGATATCTGGCAGCAGCGAACTTGTACTTTCGCTATGGTCAGACTCCCATTGATTCCTATGGGATCCGCCGCCTCCAGGCTGGCGGATTGAAAACCAGGTACGCTGGGCCGTAAAAGTGCCGAGCGTACCTGCTAGTTTTTTGATAACTAGCAAAAGTAGTGAGATTGTGCCGCACTTCTGTGCGGAACATCTGGAGTGACGTAGGAATCGATCTGTGTCGGCGGATCGAAGCTTACGTCACAAAATTCTACTTTTGCCGGTCTGAAGCCTTTGATAACTAAGGCGAATCAGCCTTGCCACAAATACGCTGCAGAATTCCAGCGTATTTGAGGTTGACGGCTTGATAACTAGGCCCCTATATATGCACAGTATATATCAGTAATTAAGGTACCTCATTACAAAAGGTCTGCACACATGATAAATGTTTATATAAGCACAGTATATATAAGTAATTAAGTGCCTCATTACAAAAGGTCTGTGCATACAATAAGGCCCTGATGATTGAAAGTGCTACAAGGTGGCACAATATTCCAAAGGATCTGCCGCTATGTCGAGCAAGCTTGTCAGAATATTCCAAGCTCCTGACATAGCGGCATTGCCAAGAGGCATTTACTATACACGCCATTGGTCAGCGATGCTGGCTATATTTAACACCCAGTATCACCACCCATATTGGCGATGTATAGTAAAAGTATCACTTGGAATAGAATTGCCGTCTGCCTAAGCACTAATCCTAATACACCTAAACCGAAGTACCCCGTGATCGCAAACTAACACTACACTAATAACTATCTAAACTGTCACATACCCACCGCAATTATCTATCCTATTAACCCCAAAACCACCACATACCCACAGCAATTACCTATCCTATTAACCCCTATACTGCGACCAGGGCCGGATTGGGCATCCGGGATACCAGGAAAAATCTCGGTGGGTGGCCGGCCGGCAGCTCAGCTGGGCTGCTCTGGCTGGCTCAACTGCTGCAGTAGAAAGCAGCAATTAATAAGCAATTTTTTTTATGCAAATGCGATATCATTGTTGATAGACTAGTGTGGGCGTGGCAGTGCTACTGTGTCTAACAGTAACCAATAACCCCCTCTGTCCGCAACACAACCTACTACAAAGCAATCAGACTGAGTCTGTGTCTGTCTGTCACTCACAGCTCAGTCTGTCACTGGATGAGGCCAGGGAATGCGTGGCCGACCGGCGTCTCACACATGTTACATAGTGGAGTATCGAAAATCCTTCAGTGTAGAGAGCAGGAAAAATCTGAACTTCGAGGGTGGACTCACCACTGGCACTAATAACTTACTTAGCAGTGCCGGTCAGGACCGCCCTTTGGGTGGGGCGAGTGTGGCACTTCCTTGCTTCGTGGTGCATATGATACAGGGTGAGGTGGAGAAGATCCAGGACTCGGGAGCATCGGACATAAGCAACAGATCAGAGCCTCTTGTTAAAGCTTCTGTCTACGTATCTTAGGTTTACGCACAAAGCGAGAGGAATCTATCTGTACAATACCAATTCATTGTTTGCAATCTCTGTCAGTAAGAACAGTGTTTAGCACAAGAAGAAATATCCCTTAGAAAATATTTACAGCCCAAAAACTGAAAAGAAATAACAATAAAAATCATAGTAATTTCTCCATCTGCTCCAGAATTGCAAAAATTAATGTTGGCTTTGCTGTTTTTAGTATATAAACTAATAACACATCAACAGCCCCTGTAACTTAAGTACTGTATGTAATTCAAACAGAAAAGGAAAAAATGCCTGTAATTTTCCTGCAAAAAACTCTGGGTAATTATATTGCTGAGTTTTTAGCAAATCCATACAGTTTTGGACAAACACAATATCCGTGTAATTGTTCAGGGAATACAAAAGGTCATCTTCCTACATCATATGTAGCTCACACATAGGCAGGTATCCTGTCTGATGTCTTTTTGGTATGTGACTGTGTTAGTATGTGAGTGTGTTAGTATATGAGTGTGTTATTATGTGACTGTGTGAGTATGTGACTGTGTGAGTATATGACTGTGTGAGTATGTGAGTGTGTTAGTATATGACTGTGTGAGTATGTGACTGTGTTAGTATATGACTGTGTTAGTATGTGACTGTGTTAGTATGTGACTGTGTGAGTATGTGACTGTGTGAGTATATGACTGTGTGAGTATGTGAGTGTGTTAGTATATGACTGTGTGAGTATGTGACTGTGTTAGTATATGACTGTGTTAGTATGTGAGTGTGTGAGTATGTGAGTGTGTGAGTATATGACTGTGTGAGTATGTGACTGTGTTAGTATGTGAGTGTGTGAGTATGTGACTGTGTGAATATGTGACTGTGTTAGTATGTGAGTGTGTGAGTATGTGACTGTGTTAGTATATGACTGTGTGAATATGTGAGTGTGTGAGTATGTGAGTATGTGACTGTGTGAATATGTGACTGTGTGAATATGTGACTGTGTTAGTATGTGACTGTGTGAATATGTGACTGTGTGAATATGTGAGTATGTGACTGTGTGAGTATGTGACTGTGTGAATATGTGACTGTGTGAGTATGTGACTGTGTGAGTATGTGAGTGTGTGAGTATGTGACTGTGTTAGTATGTGACTGTGTGAGTATGTGACTGTGTGAGTATGTGACTGTGTTAGTATGTGACTGTGTGAGTATGTGACTGTGTGAGTATGTGACTGTGTGAGTATGTGACTGTGTGAGTATGTGACTATGTATGGGCTCATTGTCACAATTCCTGTCTGAGAAATTTCAAGACTTAACTGTAATAATAAAGTAAAAGCATAGCAAAAAGAATAAAAATAAATAAAGGTTTGTCAAAACCCATTGATCTGATGACAATAATTGTGTCACAACTAACATACGGCTAGATTTAGAGTTTTGTCGGTAAAGACCCGCATAGCTAACGCAGCTTTTTTTCCCAACGCACCCTTAAGACAACGCTGGTATTTAGAGTTGTCTGAAGGGCTGCGTTAGACTCCAAAAAGGGAGCGTTGAGCAGAATTTACCTTCCCTTCAACTCTCAATACCAGCGTTGCTTACGGTAGCGGTAAGCTTGCAAAACGTGCTCGTGCACGATTCCCCCATAGGAAACAATGGGGCAGTTTGGGATAAAAAAAACCCTAACACCTGCAAAAAAGCAGCGTTAAGCTCCCAACGCAGCCCCATTGTTTCCTCTGGGGAAACACTTTCTAAGTCTGCACCTAACACCCTAACATGAACCCCGAGTCTAAACACCCCTAACCTTACACTTATTAACCCCTAATCTGCCGCCCCCGCTATCGCTGACACCTGCATTATACTATTAACCCCTAATCTGCCACTCCGGACACCGCCGCAACCTACATTATACCTATGTACCCCTAGTCTGCTGCCCCTAACATCGCCGACCCCTATATTATATTTATTAACCCCTAATCTGCCCCCCCAACGTCACTGCTACCTTATCTACACTTATTAAACCCTAATCTGCCGACCGGACCTCGCCACTACTCTAATAAAGTTATTAACCCCTAAAACGCTGCACTCCCACCTTGCAAACCCTATAATAAATAGTATTAACCCCTAATCTGCCCCCCCCAATGTCGCTGCCACCTAACTTCAAGTATTAACCCCTAATCTGCCGACCGGACCTCGCCGCTACTATAATAAATGTATTAACCCCTAAAGCTAAGTCTAACCCTAACCCTAACACCCTCCTAAAATTAAATATAATTTTAATCTAACGAAATAAATGAACTCTTATTAACTAAAGTATTGCCATTTAAACTAAATACCTGTAAAATAAACCCTAATATAGCTACAATATAACCTACAATATAACAAATAATTATATTGTAGCTATTTTAGGAATTATATTTATTTTACAGGCAACTTTGTATTTATTTTAACTAGGTACAATAGCTATTAAATAGTTATTAACTATTTAATAGCTACCTAGTTAAAATAATTACAAAATTACCTGTAAAATAAATCCTAACCTAAGTTACAATTAAACCTAACACTACACTATCAATAAATTAATTAAATAAATTACCTACAATTACATACAATTAAATAAAATAAACTAAATTACAAAAAAAACAAAACACTAAATTACAAAAAAAAATAAAAAAAAATTACAAGAATATTAGGCTAATTACACCTACTCTAAGCCCCCTGATAAAATAACTATGCCCCTAAGTAATCAGCTCTTTTGCCTGTAAAAAAAAAATACAACCCCCCCCAACATTAAAGCCCACCACCCACATACCCCTACTCTAACCCAAACCCCCCTTAAATAAACCTAACACTATCCCCCTGAAGATCTCCCTACCTTGAGTCGTGTTCACCCAGCCGGGCACCGATGGACCAAAAGAGGACATCCGGAGCGGCAGACATCTTCAACCAAGCGGCATCTTCTATCTTCATCCATCCGGAGCGGAGTGGAGCGGAGCCATCTTCTTCCAGCCGACGCGGATCCATCCTCTTCAACCGACGCCTACTCGCCGAATGAAGGTTCCTTTAAATTACGTCATCCAAGATGGCGTCCCTTGAATTCCGATTGGCTGATAGGATTCTATCAGCCAATCGGAATTAAGGTAGGAAAAATCTGATTGGCTGATTAAAATTAGATTAAAATTATATTTAATTTAGGGGGGTGTTAGGGTTAGACTTAGCTTTAGGGTTAATACATTTATTATAGTAGCGGAGAGGTCCGGTCGGCAGATTAGGGGTTAATACTTGAAGTTAGGTGGCGGCGACGTTGGGGGGGGGCAGATTAGGGGTTAATACTATTTATTATAGGGTTTGCGAGGCGGGAGTGCGCCGGTTTAGGGGTTAATATATTTATTATAGTGGCGGCGAGGTCCGGTCGGCAGATTAGGGGTTAATAAATATTATGTAGGTGTTGGCGATGTTAGGGGCAGCAGATTAGGGGTTCAAAGGGATAATGTAGGTGGCGGCGGTGTGCGGTCGGCAGATTAGGGGTTAAAAATATTTATTATAGTGGTGGCGATGTGGGGGGACCTCGGTTTAGGGGTACATAGGTAGTTTATGGGTGTTAGTGTACTTTAGAGCACAGTAGTTAAGAGCTTTATAAACCGGCGTTAGCCCATAAAGCTCTTAACTACTGACTTTTTTTTGCGACTGGAGTCTTGTCGGTAGAGGGTCTACCGCTCACTTCAGCCAAGACTCTAAATATCAGCGTTATGAAGATCCCATTGAAAAGATAGGATACCCAATTGGTGTAAGGGGATCTGCGGTATGGAAAAGTCGCGGCTTGAAAGTGAGCGTTAGACACTTTTCTGCCTGACTCTAAATACCAGCGGGCGGCCAAAAGCAGCGTTAGGACCCCTTAACGCTGCTTTTGACGGCTAACGCAGAACTCTAAATCTAGGCGTTAGTGCTCACAAGCTAAGGGCTGTAGCAACACACTACATGCATTTTACTTTGCTGTATATGTAATGAAGTCCTATAGCACAACATCCCATTCACTAAGGCATTGGTTAGTTTGATCTGACATCTCAATTGGGTATATAGCTGATATATAGGGCAGTGGTGGAACTTTCAGGGTCGCGAAAAGTTGCGACCAGGCCCAGGAAGCAGTCTCTTTTATGCCCCAAATGTGACTTTTACAGAGAGTAACTTTTAATGGATTATATCAGTCACTATTGTAGCTATTGTCAAATATACGGAAGGGCGGGGTTAAGATGAAAGGGGTGGGGTTGACTCAGAGGGGGCGGGGCTGGACCAGTCTATACAAATTTCCAGGGCTGGTCTGATTTCCCAGTCCGGCCCTGACCGTGACATACCCACCGCAAGTATCTATCCTATTAACCTCTATACCTCCACATACCCACAAGTATCTATCTTATTAACTTTGAAACCACCACATACCCACCGCAATTATCTATCCTATTAACCCCTATGCCGCCACATACCCACTGCAAGTATCTGTCCTATCAACCCCTATACTGCCACATACCCACCGCAAGTATCTATCCTATTAACCCCTATACCACCACATACTCACCACAAAATTCTATCCTATTAACATCTAAACCACCATAAACCCACTGCAAGTATCTATTCTATTAACCCCTATACTGCCACATATCCACCACAAGTATCTATCCTATTAACCCCTATACCACCACATACCCACTACAAAATTCTATCCTATTAACCCCTATACCGCCACATACCCACTGCAAGTATCTGTCCTATCAACCCCTATACCTCCACTTGCCCACCACAAGTATCTATCCTATTAACATCTAAACCACCACATACCCACCGCAAGTATCTATCCTATTAACATCTAAACCACAATATACCCACAGTAAGTATCTATCCTATTAACCCCTATACTGCCACATACCCACTGCAAATATAAATCAGTTTTTAATTTATCAGACATGTCGATTAGTGTTAGGTTTAATGGTGTGTTTTTTTATTTTGGATACTGTACTTTATTATTTTTTGTAACTTAGATTTTTTTTTTATTGTAACTTAGGCCTAAATTTGGAGTTTGGCGGTAGCCATGAAAACCAGCGTTAGAGGCTCCTAACGCTGGTTTAAGGCTACCGCCGGTATTTGGAGTCAGTCAAAAAAGGGTCTAACGCTCACTTTTCAGCCGCGACTTTTCCATACCGCAGATCCCCTTACGTCAATTGCGTATCCTATCTTTTCAATGGGATCTTTCTAACTCCGGTATTTAGAGTCGTGGCTGAAGTGAGCGTTAGAATTCTAACGACAAAACTCCAGCCGCAGAAAAAAGTCAGTAGTTAAGAGCTTTCTGGGCTAACGCCGGTTTATAAAGCTCTTAACTACTGTGCTCTAAAGTACACTAACACCCATAAACTACCTATGTACCCCTAAACCGAGGTACCCCCACATCGCCGCCACTCGATTACATTTTTTTAACCCCTAATCTGCCGACCGCCACCTACGTTATCCTTATGTACCCCTAATCTGCTGCCCCTAACACCGCCGACCCCTATATTATATTTATTAACCCCTAAACTGCCCCCCTCAACGTCGCCGCCAGCTACCTACACTTATTAACCCCTAATCTGCCGAGCGGATCTCACCGCTACTATAATAAAGTTATTAACCCCTAATCCGCCTCACTCCCGCCTCAATAACCCTATAATAAATAGTATTAACCCCTAATCTGCCCTCCCTAACATCGCTGACACCTAACTTCAATTATTAACCCCTAATCTGCCGACCGAATCTCGCCGCTATTCTAATAAATGGATTAACCCCTAAAGCTAAGTCTAATCCTAACACTAACACCCCCCTAAGTTAAATATAATTTAAATCTAACGAAATAAATTAACTCTTATTAAATAAATTATTCCTATTTAAAGCTAAATACTTACCTGTAAAATAAATCCTAATATAGCTACAAAATAAATTATAATTATATTATAGCTATTTTAGGATTAATATTTATTTTACAGGTAACTTTGTATTTATTTTAATCAGGTACAATAGCTATTAAATAGTTAAGAACTATTTAATAGCTAAAATAGTTAAAATAATTACAAAATTACCTGTAAAATAAATCCTAACCTAAGTTACAATTAAACCTAACACTACACTATCAATAAATTAATTAAATACAATACCTACAATTACCTACAATTAAACCTAACACTACACTATCAATAAATTAATTAAATACAATACCTACAAATAACTACAATTAAATAAACTAACTAAAGTACAAAAAATAAAAAAGAACTAAGTTACAAAAAATAAAAAAATATTTACAAACATAAGAAAAATATTACAACAATTTTAAACTAATTACACCTACTCTAAGCCCCCTAGTAAAATAACAAAGCCCCCCAAAATAAAAAATGCCCTACCCTATTCTAAATTACTAAAGTTCAAAGCTCTTTTACCTTACCAGCCCTGAACAGGGCCCTTTGCGGGGCATGCCCCAAAGAATTCAGCTCTTTTGCCTGTAAAAAAAAACATACAATACCCCCCCAACATTACAACCCACCACCCACATACCCCTAATCTAACCCAAACCCCCCTTAAATAAACCTAACACTAAGCCCCTGAAGATCTTCCTACCTTGTCTTCACCATGCCAGGTATGACCGTCCGTTCCAGGCTCCGATATCTTCATCTAAGCCCAAGCGGGGGCTAGACATCCATCATCCGACGGCTGAAGAAGTCCAGAAGAGGCTCCAAAGTCTTCATCCTATCCGGGAAGAAGAGTAGATCCGGACCGGCAACCATCTTCTTCCAAGCGGCATCTTCTATCTTCATCCGATGAGGACCGGCTCCATCTTGAAGACCTCCACCGCGGACCCATCTTCTTCCGACGACGACTTCCCGATGAATGACGGTTCCTTTAAGGGATGTCATCAAAGATGGCGTCCCTCGAATTCCAATTGGCTGATAGGATTCTATCAGCCAATCGGAATTAAGGTAGGAAAATTCTGATTGGCTGATGGAATCAGCCAATCAGAATCAAGTTCAATCCGATTGGCTGATCCGATCAGCCAATCAGATTGAGCTTGCATTCTATTGGCTGATCAGAACAGCCAATAGAATGCGAGCTCAATCTGATTGGCTGATTGAATCAGCCAATCGGATTGAACTTGATTCTGATTGGCTAATTCCATCAGCCAATCAGAATTTTCCTACCTTAATTCCGATTGGCTGATAGAATCCTATCAGCCAATCGGAATTCGAGGGACGCCATCTTGGATGACGTCCCTTAAAGGAACCGTCATTCGTCGGGAAGTCGTCGGCGGAAGAAGATGGGTCCGCGGTGGAGGTCTTCAAGATGGAGCCGGTCCTCATCAGATGAAGATAGAAGATGCCGCTTGGAAGAAGATGGTTGCCGGTCCGGATCTACTCTTCTTCCCGGATAGGATGAAGACTTTGGAGCCTCTTCTGGACTTCTTCAGCCGTCGGATGATGGATGTCTAGCCCCCGCTTGGGCTTAGATGAAGATATCGGAGCCTGGAACGGACGGTCATACCTGGCATGGTGAAGACAAGGTAGGAAGATCTTCAGGGGCTTAGTGTTAGGTTTATTTAAGGGGGGTTTCGGTTAGATTAGGGGTATGTGGTTGGTGGGTTGCAATGTTGGGGGGTGGGTATTGTATGTTTTTTTTTACAGGCAAAAGAGCTGAATTCTTTGGGGCATGCCCCGCAAAGGGCCCTGTTCAGGGCTGGTAAGGTAAAAGAGCTTTGAACTTTAGTAATTTAGAATAGGGTAGGGCATTTTTTATTTTGGGGGGCTTTGTTATTTTATTAGGGGGCTTAGAGTAGGTGTAATTAGTTTAAAATTGTTGTAATATTTTTCTTATGTTTGTAAATATTTTTTTATTTTTTTGTAACTTAGTTCTTTTTTATTTTTTGTACTTTAGTTAGTTTATTTAATTGTAGTTATTTGTAGGTATTGTATTTAATTAATTTATTGATAGTGTAGTGTTAGGTTTAATTGTAGGTAATTGTAGGTATTGTATTTAATTAATTTATTGATAGTGTAGTGTTAGGTTTAATTGTAACTTAGGTTAGGATTTATTTTACAGGTAATTTTGTAATTATTTTAACTATTTTAGCTATTAAATAGTTCTTAACTATTTAATAGCTATTGTACCTGGTTAAAATAAATACAAAGTTACCTGTAAAATAAATATAAATCCTAAAATAGCTATAATATAATTCTAATTTATATTGTAGCTATATTAGGATTTATTTTACAGGTAAGTATTTAGCTTTAAATAGGAATAATTTATTTAATAAGAGTTAATTAATTTAGTTAGATTTAAATTATATTTAACTTAGGGGGGTGTTAGTGTTAGGGTTAGACTTAGCTTTAGGGGTTAATACATTTATTAGAATAGCGGTGAGCTATTGTTTGAAGTTAGGTGTCGGCGATGTTAGGGAGGGCAGATTAGGGGTTAATACTATTTATTATAGGGTTAGTGAGGCGGATTAGGGGTTAATAACTTTATTATAATAGCGGTGCGGTCCGCTCGGCAGATTAGGGGTTAATAAGTGTAGGCAGGTGGAGGCGACGTTGTGGGCGGCAGATTAGGGGTTAATAAGTGTAAGGTTAGGGGTGTTTAGACTCGGGGTACATGTTAGAGTGTTAGGTGCAGACTTAGGAAGTGTTTCCCCATAGCAAACAATGGGGCTGCGTTAGGAGCTGAACGTGGCTTTTTTGCAGGTGTTTTTTTTCAGCTCAAACAGCCCCATTGTTTTCTATGGGGGAATCGTGCACGAGCACGTTTTTGAGGCTGGCCGCGTCCGTAAGCAACTCTGGTATCGAGAGTTGAAGTTGCGTTAAATATGCTCTACGCTCCTTTTTTGGAGCCTAACGCAGCCATTCTGTGGACTCTCAATACCAGAGTTATTTTAAAGGTGCGGCCAGAAAAAAAGCCAGCGTTAGCTACGCGGGTCGTTACCGACAAAACTCTAAATCTAGCCGTTAGGGTTTTAGTTTATCGAGTGGGTTGTTTATAGGGGGGTTAGGTGTTAGTTTAGTTCTAGTTTACATTGGGAGGTGGCAGTTTAGGCTATAATCTCCTAACCACCCCCGATACCTGTATGGGTGTTGATTAGGTGATTAGGTTAGGGCAGCTTAGGAGTTAATAGTACATTTATCTACAATTTATAAAATATGCATTCTTATGTATGATGCATATTCTTTTAACTATTGTATATAATGTATTCTATTCAATTTTTCTTGTGTTTTTATTGTAAACATAAATATATATTTTCAAATGTATATTTATGTTACAAAAGGCTTTCATATCACAATTGTATTATTACATAACAGGCATGCAGTTATGTATTACTATAATTATAATGCAACTGTCTTTTATAACATAAATATCATATCTATTTTATATATATATATATATATATATATATATATATATATATATATATATATATATATATATATATATATATATATATATATATATATATATATATATATATATATATATATATATATATATATATAAGAAACACATCAAGCAAGAATATCTACATTATAATTTAAATCCAATACTTAAAAACTAATATGCATTATACATGACCATGCATTTTATTTCAAACATTGTAGATTAATTGTAAACAGGCCTTGCATTGCTATTCAATATTTAAACTGTTATACATGTATATTGCATATACATTAAAATGTATTTATATTAGCTTGTTGTGTTTCTGTCAGGGTTTTTTCCCTGCTTTGTTTGCCATGTGCTGCTGGCAGCCATTTTACTCACCTCTCTTGCTGACTCTGGTGCATAGTGTGTGATGCTGCTCATTTCCTGCATGCCCTTTTATGGCCAGACTGGTGTACATCATCCATGTGAGACAGGTTGCAGTCTCAGAATTGTGATGTCATCACTTATTATTTAAAGGGCCTCTGTTCAGTATGCTTTGCCCTTGCGTTGTCTCAGACCTGTTTGTGAGAGTTCCTGTGTATTACCTGGCTGTCTGACGTCCCTCCTGGTTCCTGATCCCTGGCTTGTTCCTGACTCTGCTGTTCTCCCTGTTCCTGATTCCAGCTCGTCTGACTACTCGCTTTGGCTCCTGACTCGGCTCGTCTGACTACTCGCTTTGGCTCCTGACTCGGCTCGTCTGACTACCTGCTCTGGTTTTGACTCCTAGCTTGTTATTTGACTTGTGGACTTTTTATTATTTTTTGCTATTAATAAAGGTGTGATTATTTTTGCACTTCTCGTCTCAGTCTGATTCCTGGCACCCTGACAGT
The DNA here is from genome assembly GCF_027579735.1 of Bombina bombina. Classification (NCBI taxonomy): domain Eukaryota; kingdom Metazoa; phylum Chordata; class Amphibia; order Anura; family Bombinatoridae; genus Bombina; species Bombina bombina. The sequence continues at coordinate 145,534 of NW_026512933.1, read as the reverse complement.
TTCTTAGTGATAACAAAGACACATATGATAATATATATTTGTGTTATAGTAGTCAGTAGCATTAAGTTATATTTTTACATAACAGCAATGCAGTTATGTTGAATTATACTGTCTTTAATATCAAATAATAAACACAACAAGCAACATTAATTACATTTTAATGTATATGCAAATATTTAAACAATATGCATTGTACATAACAATGCATCATTTTAAATATTGAATATTTATGTGTAAGGCCTTGGCATCTACAGTTAGTTTTAGGTTATGACAGATTAGGGGTCAATGTTTAAATGATATGCATAGTTATGTACAATGCATATTATTCAAAGTATTGTACATATCTATAGACAAAAAAGTATTTAATGATGCTTTTTATTATTTTAAACATAAAAAGGCAAATTTTTGCCCCAATTCAAGCACACATGAGCATTGCGCTCCAACTGTAATCTAGCACTAAATGTCTATATATGAACAGTATATATCAGCAATTAAGTGCTGCATTACAAAAGGTCTGCCTGCAATACTCTTGTTATTTTGATATTTAACTACTTGACTAATCCGGCTACTACAATGTATTTCCAGTCAAATTCCTTGCCATTCACCATATCCCTTTTAAACACTTTTTATTAATATTTAAATGATATATTTTATTAAAAACTATGTGTAATAAATTATTTTAATGTGTTTTATGAAAAACAAATGTAGCCTTTAAAGTTTGCTTCAGGTCTGAAGTCACAATAAATATTCTAGCGTAGTTTCGTCTTTCGCTCGAACGCAGAATAAAACTTTAAACTTGTAATACCAGCACAAGTTAGTGCGGTTGCTATATCCATTAAAAGTATAGGTTGCACTCGAGTGAAGTCAGCCGTGCTAACCCTTTTCTGGTAAACACGTTTTACCATGGACTTGTAATATCAAGTCATGCGCTAATGTTAGCGTGTTCCAGTGATATTGCGTATTGTGACTGCGCTATCATTAGTGCACCACTTGTAATCTGATCAATACGGTATTATTATTATTATAATCATTTATTTCTAAAGTGTCGCATAATTCCATAGAACTGATATAAAACATTCATGTCCCTTTAATATTGCTTAAATTGGATTTAAAAAGCCCTTCTGTGATGTCATCAGTGATACAATTTATATAATCAGCAAACATGGGAAGTGTACAGAGCCTGTCTCACTATAACAAACTCCCTGCAGCAAATATCTACCTGTGTTTGAGCTAAAACACGCACATTTCACTGCTATTAGCTGATTCACAGAGGCTGTAACAAAAGATGTTATAATTTCCACTAACTAAATATAAGGTACAGTAGCCACACATGGGAGATATTACAGTGCATGCTATGGGTCTTCAGTGTGAGCTCAGGCAGGTGAGACTAAAGCATGGCAAACCCTCCCAGATAGCACTGAGGGCTGCAGCATATTCCATTGCAGCGTTCCCTGGCAGACAGCAGTTAACAGGCAGATATGGTAATTTTAGATGAATAGAGATAGTTGCCAGGTGATGTCTGATTACTCAGTTAATTAGATAATTAGTATGGTTGGTAATTTTTGCCCAGAGAAATGAATCCTGTTGTAATGTGGATAATTGATGGAGCAAGATGTCAATTGAAGTGCCAGTCTGTGCGCCAGTAACTGTGAGATATGGACCTCTCCTTAACCTTCTCACTCAACAGTGCAACAGGAGAATCATGTCAGCTAATGTGTTTATATGCTCACCTGAGATGAGAATTGGGTTGTATGGTCCCACAGCACCTCCTGGTGGAGAGAGAAGGAAGAACAATTTCTTAAAAAAAATCACAGTTAATTGTAGTTAAGTGTCTAAAAAAAATAAATGTATATAAAAACTCATGGTGCCTTTGTGTAAGCGTCCTGCTGATGCATCCCTCTGTCTAGTAAACTATTAATATAACAAGAGACATGATGCTAGGTGTGTTTTACTTTATAACTGATGTGAATTAGCTATCAACACTCACTGGCATGAAGAGATAAGTCACATGGGCACACTTGCCTTGATTCGCTACCAAAAAGGCAGACCCTGGAACTGCCATCAAGTGACAAGCTGTTACTTACAAAAAGTGATGACGCTGTCTCTAACAGAGAATCTTGTGGGGAGAGCGAACAGCATCCAGATAGCAACTTATTAAGCGAACTTTACCTTGCACTAGTTTCTAGTTTTGCAGACATATTTTATTCTACCTCCCTGCAACCTTTTCAACACATCCCCTCCCTGCAACCTTTTCAACACATCCCCTACCTTCAGCACCTTCAACACATCCCCTCTCTGCAGCACCTTCAATACATCCCCTCCCTGCAACCTTTTCAACACATCCCCTCCCCGCAGCCCCTTCAACACATCCCCTCCCTGCAGCCCCTTTAACACATCCCCTTCCTGCAACCTTTTCAACACATCCCCTCCCCGCAGCCCCTTCAACACATCCCCTCCCTGCAGCCCCTTTAACACATCACCTCCCCGCAGCCCCTTCAACACATCCCCTCCCTGCATCCTTTTCAACAAATCCCCTCCCCGCAGCCCCTTCAACACATCCCCTCCCTGCAGCACTTCCAACACATCCCCTCCCTGAAGCCTTTTCAACAAACTGCCTCCCCGCATCCCCTTCAACACTTCCCCTCTCTGCAGTCCCTTCAACACAACCCCTCCCTGAAGCCCTTTCAACACATACCCTCCCCGCAGCCCCTTTAACATTTCCCCTCCCCACAGCCCCTTCAACATTTCCCCTCCCCGCAGCCCCTTCAACACTTCCCCTCCCCGCAGCCCCTTCAACACATCCCCTCCCTGAAGCCCCTTCAACGTATCCCCTCCCTGAAGCCCCTTCAACACATCCCCTCCCCGCAGCCCCTTCAATACTTCCCCTCCCCACAGCCCATTCAACACTTCCCCTCCCCGCAGCCCCTTCAACACATCCCCTCCCCGCAGCCCCTTCAATGCATCCCCTCCCCACAGCCCCTTCAACACCTTCCCTCCCCACAGCCCCTTCAACACATGCCCTTCCCATAGCCCCTTCAACACATCCCCTCCCCACAGCCCCTTCAAAACTTCCCCTCCTTGCAGCCCTGCCAACACATACCCTCTCTGCAGCCCCTTTAACACATCACCTTCCCGCAGCCCCTTTAACACATCACCTCCCTGCAGCCCCTTCAACACATCCCCTCCCTGCATCCTTTTCAACACATCCCCTCCCCGCAGCCCCTTTAACACATCCCCTCCCTGCAGCCCTTTCAACACATCCCCTCTCTGAAGCCTTTTCAACAAACCCCCTCCCCGCAGCCCCGTCAACATATCCACTCCCCGCAGCTCTTTCAACATATCCCCTCCCAATAGCCCCTTCAATACTTCCCCTCCCTGCAGCCCCTTCAACACATCCCCTCCCTGAAGCCCTTTCAACACATCCCCTCCCCGCAGCCTCTTTAACACTTCCCCTCCCCACAGCCCCTTCAACATTTCCCCTCCCCGCAGCCCCTTCAACACTTCCCCTCCCTGCAGCCCCTTCAACACATCCCACTCCCTGAAGCCCCTTCAACACTTTTCCTCCCCGCAGCCCCTTCAACACTTCCCCTCCCCACAGCCCCTTCAACACTTCCCCTCCTCACAGCCCCTTCAACACATCCCCTCCCCGCAGCCCCTTCAACGCATCCCCTACCCACAGCCCCTTCAACACCTTCCCTCCCCACAGCCCCTTCAACACATCCCTCCCCATAGCCCCTTCAACACTTCCCCTCCCCGCAGTCCTGTCAATAGTGATGTCGCGAACGTAAAAAAATTTTGGTTCGCGAACGGCGGACTCGAACTTCCGGTATTGTTCGCGAACCCGCGAACCGCCATTGACTTCAATAGGCAAGCGAACTTTAAAACCTACAAGGACTCTTTCTGGCCACAACAGTGATGGAAAAGTTGTTTCAAGGTTACTAACACCTGGACTGTGGCATGCTGGAGGGTAAATTACATAGTTTATGCAGAGTCTGCTTTTAACCCGTAAAGGGCCTAAATAACCTAACATTCCCAAATTGTTTGCAATAACGTGCTTTAAAACATCAGTAATGATGTTGTATCTATCAGGTAGTGTAAGGGTTACGGCCGCATCACAGTGACAGAGCAAACTCCAAGTGTAACGCACCACAATCAACCGCAAACAGTCCACTTGCAGAACCACAAGATAGATAGATTTGATAGATAGATACATAGATTACATAGCTCAATCGATGCAATATACATATGATCGATACACTGTACATAGCTCAATAGATGCAATATACATTTGATAGATACGAATTACATCGATCAATAGATGCAATATACATTTGATAGATACAAATGTTATCGAATCAAAGATGCAATATACATTTTATAGATACGAACGACATCACCCAAAATATGTAATATACATTTTATAGATACGAATTACATCGATCAATAGATGCAATCTACATTTGATCGATACGTTTGATAGTTCGATCGATTTGATATATAAATAAATCGATTTGAAATATATATAATTTCCCTGACAGAGTATAACAATAAGACATGTGGTCTGTGACCCGTGGTGTGTAAAGTAGTACTATTCTTAACATTTTACTACAACCTGTTACTCCCCCTATCGGATGAGGTCTATATGGCCTTCATTTTTGGAACCGGGAGATGGAAGAAGATGATTGTTCTGTCCTCCTACTTCAAATTTGTCAGAAACACAAGTGGCTGTCTCAAAACAGTCCGGACAGAAGATAGATCGATCGATAGGATAGATAGATATACATAGATTGATAGTTAGATAGAATCGATAGAAGAGAAATAGATAGATTTTTTAGATATATAATTACCCTGATAAAGTCTAATAATTAAACATGCGGTCTTGGACCCAACTAGGTTGTGTTAAGTAGTACTATTCTTCGCACTTTCAGCCCTGTAACTCCCCCTATTGGTGGAGGTCTATATGGCGGTTATGATTACCCTGACAAAGTATAACAACAAGACACGCAGTCTGGGACCCATGGTAATTTTGTTGTGTTAAGTAAAACTTTTCTTATCACTTGAATCCCTCTTACCCACCCTTTTGTTGGAGCTCTATATGGCCTGCATGATTAGCCTGACAAAGTATAATAAGAAAACATCTGGTCTGGGACCCATGTTAATTAGGTTGTGTTTAAGTAGTACTATTCTTAGAACTGTAATCCCTGTTACTCCCCCTATCAAGGGAGGTCTATATGGCCTGCATGATTACCCTGACAAAGTATAACATCAAGACACACGGTGTTGGACCCATGATAACTAGCTTGTGTTAATTAGTACTTTTCTTAGCACTTTAATCCCTGTCCCCCCCCCTTATCGGGTGTGTTCTATATGGCCTGCCTGATTACCCTGACAAAGTATAACAACAAGACACACGGTGTTGGACCCATGGTAACTAGCTTGTGTTAATTAGTACTTTTCTTAGCACCTGCCTGATTACCCTGAAAAAATATAATAATAAGACATGCGGTCTGGGACCCATTTTAACTAGGTTGTGTTTTAAGTAGTACCATTCTTAGCACTTTAATCTCTGTAACTCCCCCTATTTGGGGAGGTCTATACGGCCTGGATGATTACCTATACAAAATATAATAATAAGACATCTGCTCTGGGTCTGTGACCCATGGTAACTATGTTGTGTTAATTAGTAATGTCCTTAGCATTTTAATAGCTGTTACTCATACTCACCCTATCGGTGGAGGTCTATATGGCCTGCATGATTACCCTTACAAAATATAACAAAACATGCGGTCTAGGACCCATGGTAACTAGGTTGTGTTAAGTATTACTCTTCTTAGCATTTTAATACCTGTTACTCACCCTATCGTGGGAGATCTATACGGCCTGCATGATTACCCATACAAAATATAATAAGACATCTGCTCTGGGTCTGTGACCCATGGTAACTAGGTTGTGTTAATTAGTACTGTTCTTAGCATTTTAATACCTGTTACACCCTTTTGGGGGAGGTCTATATGGCCTGCATGATTACCCTGACAAAGTATAACAACAAGACACGCGGTGTGGGACCCATGGTAACTAGCTTGTGTTAATTAGTACTGTTCTTAGCATTTAAATACCTGTTACTCACCCTATCTGGGGAGATCTATATGGCCTGCATGATTACCCTTACAAAATAGAATAACAAGACATGCGGTCTGGCACCCATGGTAACTAGGTTGTGTAAAGTAGTACTCTTCTTAGCATTTTAATACCTGTTACTCACCCTATCGGGGGAGGTCTATATGGCCTGCATGATTAACTGAACAAAATATAATAATAAGACATATGCTCTGGGACCCATGGTAACTTTGTGTTAAGTAGTACTGTTCTTAGCATTTCAATACCTGTTACTCACCCTATTGGGGGAGTTCTATATGGCCTGCATGATTACCCTTACAAAATATAATAACAAAACATATGCTCTGGGACCCATGGTAACTAACTAGGTTGTGTTAAGTAGTACTGTTCTTAGCAGTTTAATAACTATTACAACACCGAATGGTGGCAGGTCTATCTGGCCTTCATAATTAGCCGCACCCAAACCCCAAAAAAAGCCAAGCGGTCTTAGACTAACACCCATGGCTAACTTGGTTGTTTCAATTAGTACTATTCTTAGCACTTTCATCCCTGTTACTTTCAGGCCTCTTGGGGGTGGTCTACATGGCCACCATGATTACCCTAACAAAATACTACAATCCAACCTTTACTCAGTCTTCATAGGCCCTTCATTGGCTGTATTTTGGTAGTACTGTTCTTATTATTTTAATACCTGATACAACACAGAATGGTGGCAGCTCTATATGGCCTGCATGATTAGCCGCACCCAAACCAAAAAAAAGCCAAGCGGTCTTGGATTAACACCCATGGCTAACTCGGTTGTTTCAAGTAGTACTATTCTTAGCACTTTCATCTCATAACTGTTACTTCCAGGACTCTCGGTGGTGGTCTACATGGCCATCATGATTAGCCTAACCAAATACTACAATCCAACCTTGGCTCAGTCTTCATAAGGCCCTTCATTGGCTGTATTTTGGTAGTTCTGTTCTTATTAGTTTAATAGCTGATACAACACTGAATGGTGGCAGCTGTATATGGCCTGCATGATTAGCCGCACCCAAAACAAAAATAAAGCCAAGAGGTCTTGGATTAACACCCATGGCTAACTCGGTTGTTTCAAGTAGTACTATTCTTAGCACTTTCATGTCATCCCTGTTACTTCCAGGACTCTCGGTAGTGGTCTACATGGCCATCATGATTAGCCAAACCAAATACTACAATACAACCTTGGCTCAGTCTTCATAAGGCCCTTCATTGGCTGTATTTTGATAGTTCTGTTCTTATTAGTTTAATAGCTGATACAATACCGAATGGTGGCAGGTCTATATGGCCTGCATGATTAGCTGCACCCAAACAAAAAAAAAGCCAAGCGGTCTTGGATTAACACCCATGGCTAACTCGGTTGTTTCAAGTAGTACTATTCTTAGCACTTTCATCTCATCATCCCTGTTACTTCCAGGACTCTCTGTGGTGGTCTACATGGCCATCATGATTAGCCTAACCAAATACTACAATCCAACCTTGGCTCAGTCTTCATAAGGCCCTTCATTGACTGTATTTTGGTAGTTCTGTTCTTATTAGTTTAATAGCTGATACAACACCGAATGGTGGCAGCTCTATATGGCCTGCATGATTAGCCGCACCCAAAGTCCAAAAAAAGCCAAGCGGTCTTGCACTAACACCCATGGCTAACTCTTTGTTTTCAAGTTGTACTATTCTTAGCACTTTCATCTCATCCCTTACTTCCATGCCTCTCGAGGGTGGTCTACATGGCCATCATGATTACCCTCACCAAAATATAAGAACAATACGTGCGTGCAGGGAACCATGGTAAGGTTACTTCCTTTTGCAAAATCGAGTATAACAGTTGCAGGCAGAGGTTCTGACCCTGCATTATGGCTGCACCTCTCCCTAAAAGAGGCATGCGTTACAGAGTCTGTGGGAATGTATGCAAAGAGCTTGCCTGCCTAAAAGGAGCAGCAAGGCAGTACAGGTCGTTCTCCTTCAGTCGTTTTATACGTTGTCCCACGGCCACGACCCTCAACAGCCACAACAGAATGAAACACCACATATGCCATCCTTTTGAACAATAGAGTACAGGTATGGCATTGATTTTAGTTACACAGCGATATTTATTATGAACCGTGAAATTGAAAACAAAAACAGGATTGGACACCCAGTACAGTACAGGTCGTTCTCCTTCGGCCTTTTTAGAAGAGTGTTCCGGACCCTCAACAAAAACAACAGCAGGAAAGAGGACATATGGCATCCTTTTGAACAATAGAGTACAGGTACATCATTGATTTTAGAAACCCAGAGATAATTTTTGGCAAATGGGAAATAGAAAAAAACATTCATTGGACACCCAGTAAACTTATTTATCCTTAGGCCTTTTTATAAGAGGGTCCCGGACCCTCAACAGAAACGACAGCAGGAAAGAGGACATATGGCATCCTTTTGAACAATAGATGACAGGTAAGGCATTGATTTTATAAACCCATAGATAATTTTTTTGCAATTGGGAAATAAAAAAAAACATTGATTGGACACCCAGTAAACTTCTTTATCCTTAGGCCTTTTTATAAGAGGGTCCCGGAGCCTCAACAGAAACAACAGCATGAAAGAGGACATATGGCATCCTTTTGAACAATTGATTACAGTTAACGCATTGATTTTAGAATCCCTGAGATAATTTATATGAACAGGAAAATAGAAAAAAAAAATGATTGGACACCCAGTACACTTCTTTATCCTTAGGCCTTTTTATAAGAGGGTCCCGGACCCTCAACAGAAACGACAGCAGGAAAGAGGACATATGGCATCCTTTTGAACAATTGATTACAGTTAACGCATTGATTTTAGAATCCCTGAGATAATTTATATGAACAGGAAAATAGAAAAAAACATTGATTGGACACCCAGTACACTTCTTTATCCTTAGGACTTTTTATAAGAGGGTCCCAGACCATCAACAGAAACAACTGCAGGAAAGAGGACATATGGCATCCTTTTGAACAATAGATGACAGGTAAGGCATTGATTTTAGAAACCCAGAGATAATTTGTTGCAACTGGGAAATAAAAAAAAACATTGATTGGACACCCAGTACACTTCTTTATCCTTTTGCCTTGTTATAAGAGGGTCCCGGACCCTCAACAAAAACAAGAGCAGGGAGCTGGGCATAGGAGTACAAGGGAGTGTGACAATAATAATGTGAAGGGGAAGATTGTGGAGTTGTGGCATTTTGAATTTGTTATCGTGGGAAGTAAATGCAATGACCTTGCTCTGGTGAATCCATATCGCAAATGTCTTTTTTAAGGCACTGTTTGTCTATTTTTTTAATATTAGCATTTGGTAAATGAAGCGTGACTTAAGGCTGGTGAGAACCGACCTTTCTTCTGGCTGTTTGAAAATGTTGTGGCTCTGGACAAACATGTGAATAAGGGGCCATCTGCCATATTCTGCACGCAACCCCTTTGATGATTGACGCTAAAAATGTGTCACCTGCAAGCAGAGATCGTTACATCTGTCTAAATCTTCCTGGTATGGACAGGCCACAGCAAGTCATAAGCTTGAACTACAAGATTGTCTTGAGTATGGTAGGAAATCAAAGTTTATTAAAGTCTGTACTATCACCACAAAAGCTGAACTTCTTGAAGCAATGAAAATGCCAGCAATTATGGATGACAAGGAGGACGTCCTGTGGTGCACAGAGATGGAGAGGATTTTTGGTTTCCCTGTACACTACACAGATGTCTCCAACATCACCAGAAACACAAGACAGCGACTCTTGGGAAGTTCCTGGAGTGTTCCGGTAGCCATCTCTTTGCGCCCCGAAAGGAATACTTTATCAGTGTTTTTGTACATGGACATTTGACATCAGATTTGGAGACTGTGGTGACGCACATTTTATTTACTGTTGTGCAAGCTGTGGCAATTTCAATTGGCATTAAAAAGTAAGATTTGGAGAGGTGACGCACATTTTATGCAAGCTGTGGCAATTGCAATTTGCAGTGAAAAGAATCTGCTAACAACCACTACCTAGGACCACGCTTGACTCCTGAAGTCATGCTTCAGTTAGTAACTCAAGTTAAATTAAATTAAAATTTTTTTTTATTATTATGCTCAGCAGATTCAAAACATACCATTCTTCTAGTCATATCACACGACATGTCAAAATGCTGCATGGAAAATGGCAGTGTGCAAAGTCATAATCTTAGTGAACCTATAAGTGCATTAAATTTTCTAAAATAAACAAAAATACCGAGAAAAAAAATTAAAAAAAAAAAAAAGGAAAGAGGACATATGGCATCCTTTTGAACAATAGATTACATTTAAGGCATTGATTTTAGAAACCCAGAGATAATTTGTTGCAACTGGGAAATCTAAAAAAACATTGATTAGACACCCAGTACACTTATTTATCCTTAGGCCTTTTTAGCAGAGGCTCCAGGACCCTCAACAAAACCAGCAGCAGGAAAGAGGACATATGGCATACTTTTGAAAATTAGATTACAGGAAAGGCATTGATTTTAGAAACCCAGAGATAATTTGTTGCAACCGGGAAATCTAAAAAAACATTGATTAGACACCAAGTACACTTATTTATCCTTAGGCCTTTTTATAAGAGGCTCCAGGACCCTCAACAAAAACAGCAGCAGGAAAGAGGACATATGGCATCCTTTTGAATAATAGATTACAGGATGGCATCCTTTTGAATAATAGATTACAGGAAAGGCATTGATTTTTGAAACCCAGAGATAATTTGTTGCAACCGGGAAATCTAAAAAAACATTGATTAGACACCCAGTACACTTATTTATCCATAGGCCATTTTAGCAGAGGCTCCAGGACCCTCAACAAAACCAGCAGCAGGAAAGAGGACATATGGCATCCTTTTGAATAATAGATTACAGGAAAGGCATTGATTTTAGAAACCCAGAGATAATTTGTTGCAACCGGGAAATCTAAAAAAACATTGATTAGACACCCAGTACACTTCTTTATCCTTTGGCCTTTTTATAAGAGGGTCCCGGAGCCTCAACAGAAACAACAGCATGAAAGAGGACATATGGCATCCTTTTGAATAATAGATTACAGGAAAGGCATTGGTTTTAGAAACCCAGAGATAATTTGTTGCAACCGGGAAATCTAAAAAAACATTGATTAGACACCCAGTACACTTATTTATCCTTAGGCCTTTTTATAAGAGGGTCCCGGAGCCTCAACAGAAACAACAGCATGAAAGAGGACATATGGCATCCTTTTGAATAATAGAGATAATTTGTTGCAACCGGGAATTTGAATCAAACAAATGATTCGATGGACACACAGTACACTTCTTTCTCCTTAGGCCTTTTTATAAGAGGGTCCAGGACCCTCAAACAAAACACCAGCAGGAAAGAGGACATATGGCATCCTTTTGAAAAATAGATTACAGGAAAGGCATTGATTTTAGAAACCCAGAGATAATTTGTTGCAACCGGAAATTTGAATCAAAAAAATGATTCGATGTACACCCAGTACACTTCTTTCTCCTTAGGCCTTTTTAGAAGAGGGTCCAGGACCCTCAAACAAAACACCAGCAGGAAAGAGGACATATGGCATCCTTTTGAACAATAGAGTACAGGTACAGCATTGATTTTACAAACCCAGAGATAATTTTGGGCAAATGGGAAATAGAAAAATACATTGAGTGGACACCCAGTACACTTCTTTCTCCTTAGGTCTTTTTATAAGAGGATCCAGGACCCTCAAACAAAACACCAGCAGGAAAGAGAACATATGGCATCCTTTTGAACAATAGAGTACAGGTACAGCATTGATTTTACAAACCCAGAGATAATTTTGGGCAAATGGGAAATAGAAAAAAACATTGAGTGGACACCCGGTACACTTCTTTCTCCTTAGGCCTTTTTATAAGAGGATCCAGGACCCTCAAACAAAACACCAGCAGGAAAGAGAACATATGGCATCCTTTTGAACAATAGAATACTGGTACGGCATTGATTTTAGAAACCCAGAGATAATTGTTTGGAAACGTGAAATTGCCCAAAAAAACATGTTTGGACACCCACTCCAGGTCGTTCTCCTTCAGCATTTTTATAAGAGGGTCCAGCACCCTCAACAGAAACAACTGCAGGAAACACCACCACATATGCTATGCTTTTGCACAAGCGAGTACAGGTATGGCATCCATTTTAGAAACCCGGAGATAATTGAGAGGAACCGGGAACATTTTTCTAAAAATTTGCTGGGGCACCCATTACATGTCATTCTCCTTCAGCCTTTTTATACCATGGGCCACGACCCGCAACAGGCACAACAGCATGAAACACCACAAATGCCACCCTTTTGCACAATAGAGTACAGGTATGGCATAGATGGAACACGGAGATAATTTAGAGCAACCAAGAGACGGATAAAGATGCTTGGTCGGTCCTCCGCCTTCAAATTTGGGGCACTGCACGTTCAATTTAATGGTCCACCAAATATGAGTGGTGTGCTAAGTTGTACTATTCGTAACAGTTTAATCACTGTTATGTGCCTTATTTTTTTTATTTGAGTTTGTACCCACAGAGCAGCAGCAGAGGCCAGAAAAATTAGGAATGTACAAATGACTGAAAAATTTGGGTATTGTTGTAGCAACTGCTGTAGCAGCGGCCAGAAAAATTGATGTTTGTAAAACATTTATAAAGTGCCCTAAAAGCTTGTGGCTTGAACACTAGTTGTTGGCGGATAAGTCAAGCAAGTCCTCCGGCTTTATAAAAAAAAAAAAGGCCAGCCTGTGTACCAGTTGTAGCCCAAGTCAGCTCATCTCATCATCAGGCCTTTTTTAATCAAATGTATCGCCCAATGTCAGTCCCTTCAGGATCCATCCCTCATTCATTTTTATAAAAGCGAGATAGTCAAGGCTTTTTTGACCTAGGCGACTTCTCTTCTCAGTGACAAAACCTCCTGCTGCACTGAAAGTCCTTTCGGACAGGACACTTGAAGCGGGGCAGGCCAGAAGTTCCATTGCAAATTGGGATAGCTCAGGCCACAAGTCGAGCCTGCACACAAAGTAGTCAAGGGGTCCATCGCTCCTGCAGTGTCGAGATCCACAGTTAAAGCTAGGTAGTCTGCTACCTGTCGGTTGAGTCTTTCTCTAAGGCTGGATCCCGAAAGGCTCTGGTGATGCATGGGAGTTAAAAAGGTACGCATGTCCTCCATCAACAAGAGCATCCTGTCCTTGCCGCCGTGGTCATGGGAGGAGGAGGATTAATTTAATCTCTTCCCCTTTTACATTCCCGTGGTGCTGTGACATCACCCTTATACGCTGCGTAAAGCATAGTTTTTAATTTATTCTTAAAATGCTCCATCCTTTCCGACTTGCGGGAATTTGGTAACATTTCAGGCACTTTATGCTTATACCGGGGGTCAAGGAGCGTGGACACCCAGTACAGGTCGTTCTCCTTCAGCTTTTTTATACGAGGGTCCCTCAACAGGCACGACAGCATGAAAGAACCCATTTGAACAAGGTTGGATGCCGAGCTAATCATGTCCCGTTCCTCGTCCTCACTGATCTCACTGAGGGTATCTTCTTCCCCCCAGCCACGTACAACACCACGGGTACCAGAGAGGTGACAACAACGAGCACCCTGGGATGCCTGTTGTGCTCTGTCTTCCTCCTCCTCCTCCTCAAAGCCACATTCCTCCTCTGACTCCTCTTCCTCACAATCCTCTTCCTGCGTTGCCGCAGGTCCAGCAAGCGATACTGATAAGGCTGTTTGTGGGGGTGATGGACACCACAACTCTTCCTCTTCACGTTCATCTACTGCCTGACCCAGCACTCTTCGCAGGGCACGCTCCAGGAAGAAAACAAATGGTATGATGTCGCTGATGGTGCCTTCGGTGCGACTGACAAGGTTGTCACCTCCTCAAAAGGACGCATGAGCCTACAGTAATTTGGCAAAAATATCCCCAGCTCCCCAGAGGCTGTCCTAGCACCCCGGTCATACAAATACTCATTAACAGCTTTTTCTTGTTGGAGCAGGCGGTCAAACATTAGGAGTGTTGAATTCCACTGTGTAAGGCTGTCGCAAATCAAGCGCCTCACTGGCAGGTTGTTTCGACGCTGGATATCGGACAAGTGCGTCATGGCCGTGTAGGAACGCCTGAAATGGCCACACACCTTCCTGGCCTGCTTCAGGACATCCTGTAAGCCTGGGTACTTATGGACAAATCGTTGTACAATTAGATTACACACATGTGCCATGCACGGCACATGTGTCAACTTGCCCAATTTCAATGCCGCCACCAAATTACTTCCATTGTCAGAAACAACCTTGCCAATCTCCAGTTGGTGTGGAGTCAGCCACTGATCCACCTGTGCATTCAGGGCGGTCAGGAGTGCTGGTGCGGTGTGACTCTCCGCTTTCAGGCAAGTCAACCCCAAGACGTTGTGACACTGCCGTACCCGGGATATAGCATAGTACCTGGGGAGCTGGGGGGGGTGCCATAGATGTGGAGCAAGACACCGAAGTTGAAGAGGACTCAGCTGAGGAAGAGATTATGGAAGAGGATGGAGTAGGAGGAATAGAGGAGGTAGCAGCAGGCCTGCCTGCAAGTCTTCACTTGTATCTGACACATCAAGAAAGGAAGCAGCAGTGGGTACAACATCATCATCATCACACCGTACCTCCATGTCGGTAATGCTGCCTGACTGAGACTGATCACTATTATCTACATCCTCTGTCAATGATGGTTGCACATCACTCATTTCTTCCAACTGATGTGTCAATAACTCCTGTGACAGATCAAGTGAAGCGGCTGTGGTGCTAGTGTTGGTGGTGGCGACAGGCGGGCGAGTGGCACTGGTCACTTGAGACCTGCCCAAAGCACATCTGGACGTAGATGTTGCGTCAAGGTTAGGAGGACTAGCAGCGGAAGCTGAAGAAGATTGGGTGTCCTGTGTTAGCCATTCAACTAGGTCCTCCTCAGAAGTTTTCGCGTCCCCCATGGCACCCGGCGTCTGAACAATGTGCATATTTGTAGGGTCTAAAGGAATCACAGCACCATGACCACGACCACGGAACCTGCGGGGTGGCCTGCCTCTGCCTGTCATTTTTTTTAAAATGGACACTAACAATACTATTACACCAATTATATGAGTGGTGGCACTGTGCAAGTGGGCACAATATACACTGTGAGACTAACAACAACAAAAAAGACAGATGTTTTAAAAATCACAAATTGTTATTTTTTTAAAATATTAAAAGTACTGTGACAACAAATATGATTGTTGGCACTAGTTGGCAAATGGGCCTGTCTGGCACACACGCTGGGAGAAATTAAACTGCAATTCAATGGCACTAGGAGACTGAAGAATCACAGTCAAAACAGTTATGATTAACAAAAATTCCAATCCTGTTACAATAAATATGATTGGTGGCACTAATTGGCTAGTTGGGACTGGCACAAAGGCAGGCAGGCAGGCAGGCAGGCAGGAGGAAAATGCAATTCAAGGGCACTAGTAGATTGCAGATTGACAGTCAAAACAGTGATGATTGACAATTTTTGCAATACTGTTAAAAGAAATATGATTGGTGGCACTAATTGGATAGTTGGGCCTGGCACACAGGCTGGCAGGCAGTAGGAAAGTGCAATTCAATGGCACAAGCAAACTGAGGATTCAGAAAAACAATCAAAAATATTTTAATTTTAATTAGTAACAATACTGTGACAACAATTATGATTGGTGTAAATAGTTGGCAAGACGGCCTGGAACACAGGCTGGCAAGCAGGAGGAAAGTGCAATTCAATGGCAAGAGCAAACTGAGGATTCAGAATAATAAAAAAAAAATTATTTTTAATTAATAACAATACTGTAACAACAAATATGATTGCTGGCACTAATTGGCTAGTTGGGCCTGGCACACAGGCTGGCAGGCAGGAGGAAAGTGCAATTCAATGGCACGAGCAAACTGAGGATTCAGAACAAAAATTACCAAAAATTTAAATTTTTAATTATTAAGAATACTGTGACAACAAATATGATTGGTGTAAATATTTTGAAAGTCGGCCTGGCACACAGGCTGGCAGGCAGGAGAAAAGTGCAATTCAATGGTACGAGCAAACTGAGGATTAAGAACAACAATACATTTTTTTTTTTAATTAGTAACAATACTGTGACAACAATTATGATTGGTGTAAATAGTTGGCAAGACGGCCTGGCACACAGGCTGGCAGACAGGAGGTAAATGCAATTCAAGGACACTAGGAGACTGAATACTGACAGTCAAAAAAGTGATGATTGACAATTTTTGCAATACTGTTAAAAGAAATATGATTGCTGGGAATAATTGGCTAGGTGGGCCTGGCACACAGGCTGGCAGGCAGGAGGAAAGTGCAATTCAATGGCACGAGCAAACTGAGGATTCAGAACAACAATTACCAAAAATTTTAATTTTTAATTATTAAGAATACTGTGACAACAAATATGATTGGTGTAAATATTTTGAAAGTCAGCCTGGCACACAGGCTGGCAGGCAGGAGAAAAGTGCAATTCAATGGCACGAGCAAACTGAGGATTAAGAACAACAATCAAAAATGTTTTAATTTTAATTAGTAACAATACTGTGACAACAATTATGATTGGTGTAAATAGTTGGCAAGACGGCCTGGCACACAGGCTGGCAGGCAGGAGGTAAATACAATTCAAGGACACTAGGAGACTGAATACTGACAGTCAAAACAGTGATGATTGACAATTTTTGCAATACTGTTAAAAGAAATATGATTGCTGGGAATAATTGGCAAGTTGGGCCTGGCACACAGGCTGGCAGGCAGGAGGAAAGTGCAATTCAATGGCACAAGCAAACTGAGGATTCATAACAAAAATTACCAAAAATTTTAATTTTTAATTATTAAGAATACTGTGACAACAAATATGATTGGTGTAAATATTTTGAAAGTCGGCCTGGCACACAGGCTGGCAGGCAGGAGAAAAGTGCAATTCAATGGCACGAGCAAACTGAGGATTAAGAACAACAATAAAAAAATAATAATTTTTAATTAGTAACAATACTGTGACAACAATTATGATTGGTGTAAATAGTTGGCAAGACGGCCTGGCACACAGGCTGGCAGGCAGGAGGTAAATGCAATTCAAGGACACTAGGAGACTGAATACTGACAGTCAAAACAGTGATGATTGACAATTTTTGCAATACTGTTAAAAGAAATATGATTGCTGGGAATAATTGGCTAGGTGGGCCTGGCACACAGGCTGGCAGGCAGGAGGAAAGTGCAATTCAATGGCACGAGCAAACTGAGGATTCAGAACAACAATTACCAAAAATTTTAATTTTTAATTATTAAGAATACTGTGACAACAAATATGATAGGTGTAAATATTTTGAAAGTCGGCCTGGCACACAGGCTGGCAGGCAGGAGAAAAGTGCAATTCAATGGCACGAGCAAACTGAGGATTAAGAACAACAATAAAAAATGTTTTAATTTTAATTAGTAACAATACTGTGACAACAATTATGATTGGTGTAAATAGTTGGCAAGACGGCCTGGCACACAGGCTGGCAGGCAAGAGGTAAATGCAATTCAAGGACACTAGGAGACTGAATACTGACAGTCAAAACAGTGATGATTGACAATTTTTGCAATACTGTTAAAAGAAATATGATTGCTGGGAATAATTGGCTAGGTGGGCCTGGCACACAGGCTGGCAGGCAGGAGGAAAGTGCAATTCAATGGCACAAGCAAACTGAGGATTCAGAACAAAAATTACCAAAAATTTAAATTTTTAATTATTAAGAATACTGTGACAACAAATATGATTGGTGTAAATATTTTGAAAGTCGGTCTGGCACACAGGCTGGCAGGCCGGAGAAAAGTGCAATTCAATGACACGAGCAAACTGAGGATTAAGAACAACAATCCAATTTTTTTTAATTTTAATTAGAAACAATACTGTGACAACAATTATGATTGGTGTAAATAGTTGGCAAGACGGCTTGGCACACAAGCTGGCAGACAGGAGGTGAATACTGACAGTCAAAAAAGTGATGATTGACAATTTTTGCAATACTGTTAAAAGAAATATGATTGCTGGGAATAATTGGCTAGGTGGGCCTGGCACACAGGCTGGCAGGCAGGAGGAAAGTGCAATTCAATGGCACGAGCAAACTGAGGATTCAGAACAACTATTACCAAAAATTTTAATTTGTAATTATTAAGAATACTGTGACAACAAATATGATTGGTGTAAATATTTTGAAAGTCGGCCTGGCACACAGGCTGGCAGGCAGGAGAAAAGTGCAATTCAATGGCACGAGCAAACTGAGGATTAAGAACAACAATAAAAAAATAATAATTTTTAATTAGTAACAATACTGTGACAACAATTATGATTGGTGTAAATAGTTGGCAAGACGGCCTGGCACACAGGCTGGCAGGCAGGAGGTAAATGCAATTCAAGGACACTAGGAGACTGAATACTGACAGTCAAAACAGTGATGATTGACAATTTTTGCAATACTGTTAAAAGAAATATGATTGCTGGAAATAATTGGCTAGGTGGGCCTGGCACACAGGCTGGCAGGCAGGAGGAAAGTGCAATTCAATGGCACGAGCAAACTGAGGATTCAGAACAACAATTACAAAAAATTTAAATTTTTAATTATTAAGAATACTGTGACAACAAATATGATTGGTGTAAATATTTTGAAAGTCGGCCTGGCACACAGGCTGGCAGGCAGGAAAAAAGTGCAATTCAATGGCACGAGCAAACTGAGGATTAAGAACAACAATAAAAAATGTTTTAATTTTAATTAGTAACAATACTGTGACAACAATTATGATTGGTGTAAATAGTTGGCAAGACGGCCTGGCACACAGGCTGGCAGGCAAGAGGTAAATGCAATTCAAGGACACTAGGAGACTGAATACTGACAGTCAAAACAGTGATGATTGACAATTTTTGCAATACTGTTAAAAGAAATATGATTGCTGGGAATAATTGGCTAGGTGGGCCTGGCACACAGGCTGGCAGGCAGGAGGAAAGTGCAATTCAATGGCACAAGCAAACTGAGGATTCAGAACAAAAATTACCAAAAATTTAAATTTTTAATTATTAAGAATACTGTGACAACAAATATGATTGGTGTAAATATTTTGAAAGTCGGTCTGGCACACAGGCTGGCAGGCCGGAGAAAAGTGCAATTCAATGACACGAGCAAACTGAGGATTAAGAACAACAATCCAATTTTTTTAATTTTAATTAGTAACAATACTGTGACAACAATTATGATTGGTGTAAATAGTTGGCAAGACGGCTTGGCACACAGGCTGGCAGACAGGAGGTGAATACTGACAGTCAAAAAAGTGATGATTGACAATTTTTGCAATACTGTTAAAAGAAATATGATTGCTGGGAATAATTGGCTAGGTGGGCCTGGCACACAGGCTGGCAGGCAGGAGGAAAGTGCAATTCAATGGCACGAGCAAACTGAGGATTCAGAACAACTATTACCAAAAATTTTAATTTGTAATTATTAAGAATACTGTGACAACAAATATGATTGGTGTAAATATTTTGAAAGTCGGCCTGGCACACAGGCTGGCAGGCAGGAGAAAAGTGCAATTCAATGGCACGAGCAAACTGAGGATTAAGAACAACAATAAAAAAATAATAATTTTTAATTAGTAACAATACTGTGACAACAATTATGATTGGTGTAAATAGTTGGCAAGACGGCCTGGCACACAGGCTGGCAGGCAGGAGGTAAATGCAATTCAAGGACACTAGGAGACTGAATACTGACAGTCAAAACAGTGATGATTGACAATTTTTGCAATACTGTTAAAAGAAATATGATTGCTGGAAATAATTGGCTAGGTGGGCCTGGCACACAGGCTGGCAGGCAGGAGGAAAGTGCAATTCAATGGCACGAGCAAACTGAGGATTCAGAACAACAATTACAAAAAATTTTAATTTTTAATTATTAAGAATACTGTGACAACAAATATGATTGGTGTAAATATTTTGAAAGTCGGCCTGGCACACAGGCTGGCAGGCAGGAAAAAAGTGCAATTCAATGGCACGAGCAAACTGAGGATTAAGAACAACAATAAAAAATGTTTTAATTTTAATTAGTAACAATACTGTGACAACAATTATGATTGGTGTAAATAGTTGGCAAGACGGCCTGGCACACAGGCTGGCAGGCAAGAGGTAAATGCAATTCAAGGACACTAGGAGACTGAATACTGACAGTCAAAACAGTGATGATTGACAATTTTTGCAATACTGTTAAAAGAAATATGATTGCTGGGAATAATTGGCTAGGTGGGCCTGGCACACAGGCTGGCAGGCAGGAGGAAAGTGCAATTCAATGGCACAAGCAAACTGAGGATTCAGAACAAAAATTACCAAAAATTTAAATTTTTAATTATTAAGAATACTGTGACAACAAATATGATTGGTGTAAATATTTTGAAAGTCGGTCTGGCACACAGGCTGGCAGGCCGGAGAAAAGTGCAATTCAATGACACGAGCAAACTGAGGATTAAGAACAACAATCCAATTTTTTTAATTTTAATTAGTAACAATACTGTGACAACAATTATGATTGGTGTAAATAGTTGGCAAGACGGCTTGGCACACAGGCTGGCAGACAGGAGGTGAATACTGACAGTCAAAAAAGTGATGATTGACAATTTTTGCAATACTGTTAAAAGAAATATGATTGCTGGGAATAATTGGCTAGGTGGGCCTGGCACACAGGCTGGCAGGCAGGAGGAAAGTGCAATTCAATGGCACGAGCAAACTGAGGATTCAGAACAACTATTACCAAAAATTTTAATTTGTAATTATTAAGAATACTGTGACAACAAATATGATTGGTGTAAATATTTTGAAAGTCGGCCTGGCACACAGGCTGGCAGGCAGGAGAAATGTGCAATTCAATGGCACAAGCAAACTGAGGATTAAGAACAACAATAAAAAAAAATTTAATTTTAATTAGTAACAATACTGTGACAACAATTATGATTGGTGTAAATAGTTGGCAAGACGGCCTGGCACACAGGCTGGCAGGCAGGAGGTAAATGCAATTCAAGGACACTAGGAGACTGAATACTGACAGTCTAAACAGTGATGATTGACAATTTTTGCAATACTGTTAAAATAAATATGATTGCTGGGAATAATTGGCTAGGTGGGCCTGGCACACAGGCTGGCAGGCAGGAGGAAAGTGCAATTCAATGGCACGAGCAAACTGAGGATTCAGAACAACAATTACTAAAAATTTTAATTTTTAATTATTAAGAATACTGTGACAACAAATATGATTGGTGTAAATATTTTGAAAGTCGGCCTGGCACACAGGCTGGCAGGCAGGAGGAAAATACAATTCAATGGCACTAGGAGACTGAATATTTGCAGTCCAAAAAATTATGATTTTTAATTTTTTATATACTGTTACAAGAATTATGATTGGTGCCACTAATTGGCTAGTTGGGCCTGGAAAACACGCTGGCAGGCAGGAGGAAAGTGCAATTCAATGGCACGAGCAAACTGAGGATTCAGAACAACAATTACCAAAAATTAAAATTGGCTAGGTGGGCCTGGCACAGAGGCTGGCAGGCAGGAGGAAAGTGCAATTCAATGGCACAAGCAAACTGATTAATCACAAGAGAAAAATTTTGAATTTTAAACATTAACAATACTGTTACAACAACTAGGATTGGTGGCACTAAGTGGCTAGTTTGGGCCTGGCACAGAGGCTGCCAGGCAGGAGGAAAATGCAATTCAATGGCACTAGGAGACTGAATATTTGCAGTCCAAAAAATTATGATTTTTAATTTTTTATATACTGTTACAAGAATTATGATTGGTGCCACTAATTGGCTAGTTGGGCCTGGAAAACACGCTGGCAGGCAGGAGGAAAGTGCAATTCAATGGCACGAGCAAACTGAGGATTCAGAACAACAATTACCAAAAATTAAAATTGGCTAGGTGGGCCTGGCACAGAGGCTGGCAGGCAGGAGGAAAGTGCAATTCAATGGCACGAGCAAACTGAGGATTCAGAACAACAATTACGAAAAATTTAAATTTTTAATTATTGAGAATACTGTGACAACAAATATGATTGGTGTAAATATTTTGAAAGTCGGCCTGGCACACAGGCTGGCAGGCAGGAGAAAAGTGCAATTCAATGGCACGAGCAAACTGAGGATTAAGAACAACAATCAGATTTTTTTTAATTTTAATTAGTAACAATACTGTGACAACAATTATGATTGGTGTAAATAGTTGGCAAGACGGCCTTGCACACAGGCTGGCAGGCAGGAGGTAAATGCAATTCAAGGACACTAGGAGACTGAATACCGACAGTCAAAACAGTGATGATTGAACATTTTTGCAATACTGTTAAAGAAATATGATTGCTGGGAATAATTGGCTAGGTGGGCCTGGCACACAGGCTGGCAGGCAGGAGGAAAGTGCAATTCAATGGCACAAGCAAACTGAGGATTCAGAACAACAATTACCAAAAATTTTAATTTTAATTATTAAGAATACTGATGGTGTAAATATTTTGAAAGTCGGCCTGGCACACAGGCTGGCAGGCAGGAGGAAAATGCAATTCAATGGCACTAGGAGACTGAATATTTGCAGTCCAAAAAATTATGATTTTTAATTTTTTATATACTGTTACAAGAATTATGATTGGTGCCACTAATTGGCTAGTTGGGCCTGGAAAACATGCTGGCAGGCAGGAGGAAAGTGCAATTCAATGGCACAAGCAAACTGATGAATCACAAGAGAACAATTTTGAATTTTAAAGATTAACAATACTGTTACAACAACTAGGATTGGTGGCACTAAGTGGCTAGTTTGGGCCTGGCAAACAGGCTGCCAGGCAGGAGGAAAATGCAATTCAATGGCACTAGGAGACTGAATATTTGCAGTCCAAAAAATTATGATTTTTAATTTTTTATATACTGTTACAAGAATTATGATTGGTGCCACTAATTGGCTAGTTGGGCCTGGAAAACATGCTGGCAGACAGGAGGAAAAAGCAATTCAATGGCACGAGCAAACTGATGAATCACAAGCGATCAATTTGGAATTTTAAAGATTAACAATACTTTTACAACAACTAGGATTGGTGGCACTAATTGGCTAGTTTGTACCTGGCACACAGGCTGGCAGGCCGGAGGAAACTGCGAATCAATGGCACTAGTAGACTGAATATTTGCAGTCCAAAAAATTATGAATTTTTTTTTTTTTTTATACTGTTACAAGAATTATGATTGGTGCCACTAATTGGCTAGTTGGGCCTGGCACACAGGCTGGTAAATGCAATTCAAGGACACTAGGAGACTGAATACTGACAGTCAAAACAGTGATGATTGACAATTTTTGCAATTCTGTTAAAATAAATATGATTGCTGGGAATAATTGGCTAGGTGGGCCTGGCACACATGCTGGCAGGCAGGAGGAAAGTGCAATACAATGGCACGAGCAAACTGAGGATTCAGAACAACAATTACCAAAAATTTTAATTTTTAATTATTAAGAATACTGTGACAACAAATATGATTGGTGTAAATATTTTGAAAGTCGGCCTGGCACACAGGCTGGCAGGTAGGAGGAAAATGCAATTCAATGGCACTAGGAGACTGAATATTTGCAGTCCAAAAAATTATGATTTTTAATTTTTTATATACTGTTACAAGAATTATAATTGGTGCCACTAATTGGCTAGTTGGGCCTGGAAAACACGCTGGCAGGCAGGAGGAAAGTGCAATTCAATGCACGAGCAAACTGAGGATTCAGAACAACAATTACCAAAAATTAAAATTTTTAATTATTAAGAATACTGTGACAACAAATATGATTGGTGTAAATATTTTGAAAGTTGGCCTGGCACACAGGCTGGCAGGCAGGAGAAAAGTGCAATTCAATGGCACGAGCAAACTGAGGATTAAGAACAACAATCAAATTTTTTTTTATTTTAATTAGTAACAATACTGTGACAACAATTATGATTGGTGTAAATAGTTGGCAAGACGGCCTGGCACACAGGCTGGCAGGCAGGAGGTAAATGCAATTCAAGGACACTAGGAGACTGAATACTGACAGTCAAAACAGTGATGATTGAAATTTTTTGCAATACTGTTAAAGAAATATGATTGCTGGGAATAATTGGCTAGGTGGGCCTGGCACACAGGCTGACAGGCAGGAGGAAAGTGCAATTCAATGGCACGAGCAAACTGAGGATTCAGAACAACAATTACCAAAAATTTTAATTTTTAATTATTAAGAATACTGTGACAACAAATATGATTGGTGTAAATATTTTGAAAGTCGGCCTGGCACACAGGCTGGCAGGTAGGAGGAAAATGCAATTCAATGGCACTAGGAGACTGAATATTTGCAGTCCAAAAAATTATGATTTTTAATTTTTTATATACTGTTACAAGAATTATGATTGGTGCCACTAATTGGCTAGTTGGGCCTGGAAAACACGCTGGCAGGCAGGAGGAAAGTGCAATTCAATGGCACAAGCAAACTGATGAATCACAAGAGAACAATTTTGAATTTTAAAGATTAACAATACTGTTACAACAACTAGGATTGGTGGCACTAAGTGGCTAGTTTGGGCCTGGCACAGAGGCTGCCAGGCAGGAGGAAAATGCAATTCAATGGCACTAGGAGACTGAATATTTGCAGTCCAAAAAATTATGATTTTTAATTTTTTATATACTGTTACAAGAATTATGATTGGTGCCACTAATTGGCTAGTTGGGCCTGGAAAACATGCTGGCAGACAGGAGGAAAGTGCAATTCAATGGCACGAGCAAACTGATGAATCACAAGCGATCAATTTGGAATTTTAAAGATTAACAATACTTTTACAACAACTAGGATTGGTGGCACTAATTGGCTAGTTTGTGCCTGGCACACAGGCTGGCAGGCAGGAGGAAACTGCAAATCAATGGCACTAGTAGACTGAATATTTGCAGTCCAAAAAATTATGAATTTTAATTTTTTTGATACTGTTACAAGAATTATGATTGGTGCCACTAATTGGCTAGTTGGGCCTGGCACACAGGCTGGCAGATATGAGTCGTGGCTGGTAGGTAGGGCAGCAATTTAACACAGTATGCTGAGTAAGTGACAAAAACACAGGCCTGATAGAAAATTAAGTTAGATTACACTAGCAAAATATTTTAAAATTTTAGATTTTAATATTAAAATAATGTTAAGAAGTGCAATGCACTTATGAGTGGTCGCACTGGCTGGCTGCTACGTAGGGCAGCAATTAACAACAGTATGCTGTGTAAGTCAGATAGACAGTTAGACACAGGCCTGATAGAAAATAAAATTAGATTACACTAGCATAATGATTTAAATACTTTTTTTGGGGAATTTAAAGAAAAAGGTTAAGCACATACATATGAGTCGTGGCTGATAGCCTTGGAAGGGCAGCTATTAAAAACAGTAGGCTCTGTAAGTCAGATACACACACGCCTGATAGAAAATACTATTAGATTACACTAGAAAAATGATTTAAATTATTTTTTGGGAGGAAATTAAAAAAAGGTTAAACGCATATGAGTCGTGGCTCATAGACTAGGGAGGGCAGCAAGTAAACACAGTAGGCTCTGTATGTCAGCAAAACACACAGGCCTGATAGAAAATTATATTAGATTACATTATCAAAAAATGTAAACCTTTTTTTTTTTATATTTAAATTAAGGTGAAGAAGATATGAGTGGTGGCTGCCTGGCACAGACCAATTAACCAAAAGACTGAAAAAAAAATGAGGTATATTAATGCTGTGTGAGCCTGACAGACACAGGCCTGATAGAAAATGTAATTAGATTACACTAGCAAAATTAATTAATTTTTTTTTTTTTAAATTAAAATAATGTTATAAACGGATATTAACACTGGTGGCTGGCACAGAGCAATGAACCAGAGTATATGCTGTGTGACACAGGCCTGATAGAAAATGAAAAAAAATTACACTAGCAAAATAATTAAAATTTTTGGTTGGTTAAATTTAAACTAATGTTGTTAGGGAGATATCAGTGGTGGCAGTAATCACAGCATATGCTGTGAGCCTTAAACACACAGGCTGAAAGCCAGGCAAATGCTAATAAAAATACGAAAAAAATAAAAAAAAAACGGCTCGAAATATAGCCCTAAAAAGGGCTTTTTGGGGTGCTGTCCTTGCAGCAGAGATGAGTGGAGTCCTTCTGGACTGTAGTGGACACTAAATACACTAGCCTAGCTATGTATTTCCCTATTATGTCAGCAGCACAAACACAACACATCCTCTCACTAAGAAAGCAAGGTCGTTATGAGTCTAAAATGGCGGCTTCCGAGAAGCTGGGAGGGTCTGTGAGGGAGTGTCTGATGTTGATTGGCTCTAATGTGTCAGATGGCTGTGACATACAGGGTCAAAGTTTCCTCAATGATGACACATAGGGGGCGGATCGAACATCGCATGTGTTCGCCCGCAGTCGCGAACGCGAACAAGCTATGTTCACTGTGAACCGTTCGCGGGCAAACAGTTCGGGACATCACTACCTGTCAACAAATCCCCTCCCCGCAACCACTTCAGCACATTTCCTCCCACGGCCCCTTAAACACATCCTCTCCCCCCAACCCCTTCATCACATTTCCTCCTCGCAGCCCCTTCAACACATCCCAGAGAGGCTTGCTGAGCTTAGGTACCATCTAAGTAACAATTTATAATTTAGCTCTAAAATTTGTCGGGATATGGAAGATTTTTGAGTGTCTCTTGATGCACCCAGTTCTGTTTGTCACCTCTGTGTGTAAGTTGTTATTATTATCATTTTTTTGTAGAGCGCCAACAGATTCTGCAGTGCTATAAATATAATACACAAAGGTAACATTTATAAGAGGCAAATGGGTCATTCAAGAGAATAAGGCCTCACCCTCAGGATCAGTTAACAGATGTAGAACCCACAGCAATCACAGCACAGTCTGCAGACTTAAGAACTGGTGGCTAGATGACCTCAAGGTCTGGGATAAAAGGTAGATTATCATCAGTCTGCACACAGCAAATGATATTGCAGCCATTTAAGGTGCTGTCCAGAGGCCCTGCCCTTGTAACACTATTTTTAATCCATACTTTTATATCGTAACCTATAATCACACTATTTACCAGGTGAGACCCCTTCCCAGTGGGGGCATGGAAGCAAATGAACCACACCCCTTTACCATAAATCCCGCCTACCTTCCCTACCCCATTCCTAGTTTGTCCATCATAGGATGTCAGAATAAGGGTGGTGTAAGTATAGTCTAGTTTGTAGGCCAACTTATAGAAATTTCTGTATTTAGTATTTTAATTTCTAATTATCTTTGCTTAACATATAACACAGGGGCATTTTTTGGCCTAGGCAAACAAGGCACATGCCTAGGGTGGCATATTGGAGGGGGGCAGCACTTTTTTGTGGCTATATTTGTAAAAGGTTTACAGTTATTATGCAAGTATTATACAGGTATATAATGCAAGATTTTTCCCAAAGAGCTTACATTCTAGGGGGCTATAATAAGAAACTACCCATGGAGCTTGCAGTTTAGAGGTATCTCTGAACCTTTAATTTATTTAGCCAGCTACTGCCTTTTTGCGTATATGTGTTTGTGCATGTGTGTATGTGTATAATTGTGTGTGTGTGCCTGTGTGTATTCAACTGTATTGATGCAATCAGCCAATAGGATTGAAGTTCAATCCTATTGGCTGATCCAATCAGCCAATAGAATGTGAGCTCAATCCTATTGGCTGATTGCATCAGCCAATGGGATTTTTTCTACCTTAATTCCGATTGGCTGATAGAATTCTATCAGACAATTGGAATCTAAGGGATGCCATCTTGGATGACATCACATAAAGGTACCTTCATTCTGTTTTAGTCGTCGGATGAAGAGGATGCTCCGCGTCGGATGCTTTGAAGATGGACCCACTCCGCGCCGGATGGATGAAAATAGAAGATGCCGTCTGGATGAAGACTTCTACCCGTCTGGAAGACCACTTCTGCCCGGCTTGGATGAAGAATTCTGCCTCTCTGGAGGACCACTTCGCCCCCGGCTTGGATGAAGACTTCTGCCCGTCTGGAGGACCACTGCGCCCGGCTTGGAGGAAGACATCTCCCGGTAAGTCGATCTTCAGGGGGTTAGTGTTAGGTTTTTTAAGGGTATATTGGGTGGGTTTTATTTTTTAGATTAGGGTTTGGGTGTCAAAAGAGCTAACTTCTCTTTCCAAATGCCCTTTTCAGGGCAATGGGGAGCTTAGTTTTTTTTAGATAGTATTTTATTTGGGGAGTTGGTTGTGTGGGTGATGGGTTTTATTGTTGGGGGGTTGTTTGTATTTTTTTTTACAGGTAAAAGAGCTGATTACTTTGGGGCAATGCCCCGCAAAAGGCCCTTTTAAGGGCTATTGTTAGTTTAATTTAGGCTAAGGGCTTTTTTATTTTTTTTTGGGGGGGGGGCTTTTTTATTTTAATAGGGCTATTAGATTAGGTGTAATTAGTTTAAATATCTGTAATTTGTTTATTATTTTCTGTAGTTTAGTGTTTGTTTTTGTACTTTAGCTAATTTAATTTAATTTTTGTAATTGTATTTAATGTAGGGAATTTATTTAATTTTAGTGTAGTGTTAGGTGTTATTGTAACTTAGGTTAGGTTTTATTTTACAGGTATATTTGTATTTATTTTAGCTAGGCAGTTATTAAATAGTTAATAACTATTTAATAACTATTCTACCTAGTTAAAATAAATACAAACTTGCCTGTAAAATAAAAATAAATCCTAAGCTGGCTACAATGTAACTATTAGTTATATTGTAGCTATCTTAGGGTTTATTTTACAGTTAAGTATTTAGTTTTAAATAGGAATAATTTAGTTAATAATAGGAATATTTATTTAGATTTATTTAAATTATATTTAAGTTAGGGGGTGTTAGGTTTAGGGTTAGACTTAGGTTTAGGGGTTAATAACTTTAATATAGTGGCGGCGACGTTGGGGCGGCATATTAGGGGTTAATAAATGTAGGTAGGTGGCGGCGATGTTAGGGACGGCAGATTAGGGGTTAATAAAATTTAACTAAAGTTTGTGAGGCAGGAGTGCGGCGGTTTAGGGGTTAATATGGTTATTATAGTGGAGGCGACGTTGGGGGCGGCAGATTAGGGGTTAGTAAATGTAGGTAGGTGGCAGCGATATTGGGGGCGGCAGATTAGGAGTTAATAAATATAATGTAGGTGTCAGCGATTTTGGGGTCAGCAGATTAGGGGTTCATACATATAATATAGGTGGCGGCGGTTCCTGGAGCAGCAGATTAGGGGTAAAAATTTTATTTTAGTATTTGCGATGGGGGAGGGCCTCGGTTTAGGGGTTAATAGGTAGTTTATGGGTGTTAGTGTACTTTTTAGCACTTTAGGTATGAGTTTTATGTTACGGCGTTGTACCATAAAACTCATATCTACTGACTTTTAAATGCGTTAGGACTCTTGACAGGGTAGGGTGTACCGCTCACTTTTTGGCCCCCCAGAACAGACTCGTAATATATATCAGCGCTATGGAAGTCCCATAGAAAAAAGACTTTACGAAGTTTACGTAAGTCGTTTTGCGATAAGGCCAAAGAAGTGTGCGGTCACCCTAAACCTGCAAGACTCGTAATAGCAGCAGGCGTAAAAAAGCAGCGTTAGGACCTCTTAACCCTGCTTTTTTACCCTAACGCACAACTCGTAATCTAGCCGTTAGTTTTTCTTAAGTTCTTTTGTCTTAACAACATAATGATAGAGATAAAGCAGAGTGAACAGTGGTTTCCTATCCAATAACTTCTTTGTGGAAGAATATGATAGTAAAAAGTGTCAGGTCCTGTGATGGGGCGGATGCTTTCCTGCGCTTGTCAAATTGAGTCTAGAGAACCCTGAAGGGGGTTAAACTCAAAAGAATGCACTTTCATAGCACTTCTGTAACCCTCTAAATGAGAAACATCTTCCTAGGAAGGCAAACATACACCTAGATTAAGGCCTAGATTTGGAGTTCGGCGGTAGCCGTCAAAACCAGCGTTAGAGGCTCCTAACGCTGGTTTTGGCCGCCCGCTGGTATTTGGAGTCAGTGATTAAAGGGTCTAACGCTCACTTTTCAGCCGCGACTTTTCCATACCGCAGATCCCCCTACGCCATTTGCGTAGCCTATCTTTTCAATGGGATCTTTCTAACGCTGGTATTTAGAGTCGTTTCTGAAGTGAGCGTTAGAGCTCTAACGACAAGATTCCAGCCGCCTGAAAATAGCAGGAGTTAAGAGCTTTCTGGCTAACGCCGGTTCATAAAGCTCTTAACTACTGTACCCTAAAGTACACTAACACCCATAAACTACCTATGTACCCCTAAACCGAGGCCCCCCCACATCGCCGACACTCGATTAAAATTTTTAACCCCTAATCTGCCGACCGCCACCTACGTTATATTTATGTACACCTAATCTGCTGCCCCTAACCCCGCCGACCCCTGTATTATATTTATTAACCCCTAACCAGCCCCCCACAACATCGCCGCCAGCTACTTAAAATAATTAACCCCTAATCTTCCGACCGCAAAGCGCCGCCACCTACGTTATCCCTATGTACCCCTAATCTGCTACCCCTAACACCGCCGACCCCTATATTATATTTATTAACCCCTAATCTGCCCCCCACAACGTCGCCGACACCTGCCTACACTTATTAACTCCTAATCTGCCGAGCGGACCTGAGCGCTACTATAATAAAGTTATTAACCCCTAATCCGCCTCACTAACCCTATCATAAATAGTATTAACCCCTAATCTGCCCTCCCTAACATCGCCGACACCTACCTTCAATTATTAACCCCTAATCTTCCGATCGGAGCTCACCGCTATTCTAATAAATGGATTAACCCCTAAAGCTAAGTCTAACCCTAACACTAACACCCCCCTAAGTTAAATATAATTTACATCTAACGAAATTAATTAACTCTTATTAAATAAATGATTCCTATTTAAAGCTAAATACTTACCTGTAAAATAAATCCTAATATAGCTACAATATAAATTATAATTATATTATAGCTATTTTAGGATTAATATTTATTTTACAGGCAACTTTGTAATTATTTTAACCAGGTACAATAGCTATTAAATAGTTAAGAACTATTTAATAGTTACCTAGTTAAAATAATAACAAATTTACCTGTAAAATAAATCCTAACCTAAGATATAATTAAACCTAACACTACCCTATCAATAAAATAATTAAATAAACTACCTACAATTACCTACAATTAACCTAACACTACACTATCAATAAATTAATTAAACACAATTCCTACAAATAAATACAATTAAATAAACTAGCTAAAGTACAAAAAATAAAAAAGAACTAAGTTACAGAAAATAAAAAAATATTTACAAACATAAGAAAAATATTACAACAATTTTAAACTAATTACACCTACTCTAAGCCCCCTAATAAAATAACAAAGCCCCCCAAAATAAAAAATTCCCTACCCTATTCTAAATTAAAAAAGTTACAAGCTCTTTTACCTTACCAGCCCTGAACAGGGCCCTTTGCGGGGCATGCCCCAAGAAGTTCAGCTCTTTTGCCTGTAAAAAAAAACATACAATACCCCCCCCCAACATTACAACCCACCACCCACATACCCCTAATCTAACCCAAACCCCCCTTAAATAAACCTAACACTAATCCCCTGAAGATCTTCCTACCTTGTCTTCACCATCCAGGTATCACCGATCCGTCCTGGCTCCAAGATCTTCATCCAACCCAAGCGGGGGTTGGCGATCCATAATCCGGTGCTGAAGAGGTCCAGAAGAGGCTCCAAAGTCTTCCTCCTATCCGGCAAGAAGAGGACATCCGGACCAATCGGATTGAACTTGATTCTGATTGGCTGATTCCATCAGCCAATCAGAAAATTCCTACCTTAATTCCGATTGGCTGATAGAATCCTATCAGCCAATCGGAATTCGAGGGACGCCATCTTGGATGACGTCCCTTAAAGGAACAGTCATTCGTCGTTCAGTCGTCGGTCCGGATGGATGTTCCGCGCTGGAGGTCTTCAGGATCCTGCCGCTTCGCTCCGGATGGAAGAAGATCGAAGATGCCGCTTGGAGAAGATGTTTGCCGGTCCGGATGTCCTCTTCTTGCCGGATAGGAGGAAGACTTTGGAGCCTCTTCTGGACCTCTTCAGCACCGGATTATGGATCGCCAACCCCCGCTTGGGTTGGATGAAGATCTTGGAGCCAGGACGGATCGGTGATACCTGGATGGTGAAGACAAGGTAGGAAGATCTTCAGGGGATTAGTGTTAGGTTTATTTAAGGGGGGTTTGGGTTAGATTAGGGGTATGTGGGTGGTGGGTTGTAATGTTGGGGGGGGGTATTGTATGTTTTTTTTTACAGGCAAAAGAGCTGAACTTCTTGGGGCATGCCCCGCAAAGGGCCCTGTTCAGGGCTGGTAAGGTAAAAGAGCTTGTAACTTTTTTAATTTAGAATAGGGTAGGGAATTTTTTATTTTGGGGGGCTTTGTTATTTTATTAGGGGGCTTAGAGTAGGTGTAATTAGTTTAAAATTGTTGTAATATTTTTCTTATGTTTGTAAATATTTTTTTATTTTCTGTAACTTAGTTCTTTTTTTTTTGTACTTTAGCTAGTTTATTTAATTGTATTTATTTGTAGGAATTGTGTTTAATTAATTTATTGATAGTGTAGTGTTAGGTTAATTGTAGGTAATTGTAGGTAGTTTATTTAATTATTTTATTGATAGGGTAGTGTTAGGTTTAATTATATCTTAGGTTAGGATTTATTTTACAGGTAAATTTGTTATTATTTTAACTAGGTAACTATTAAATAGTTCTTAACTATTTAATAGCTATTGTACCTGGTTAAAATAATTACAAAGTTGCCTGTAAAATAAATATTAATCCTAAAATAGCTATAATATAATTATAATTTATATTGTAGCTATATTAGGGTTTATTTTACAGGTAAGTATTTAGCTTTAAATAGGAATCATTTATTTAATAAGAGTTAATTTATTTCGTTAGATAAAAATTATATTTAACTTAGGGGGGTGTTAGTGTTAGGGTTAGACTTAGCTTTAGGGGTTAATCCATTTATTAGAATAGCGGTGAGCTCCGATCGGAAGATTAGGGGTTAATAATTGAAGGTAGGTGTCGGCGATGTTAGGGAGGGCAGATTAGGGGTTAATACTATTTATGATAGGGTTAGTGAGGCGGATTAGGGGTTAATAACTTTATTATAGTAGCGCTCAGGTCCGCTCGGCAGATTAGGGGTTAATAAGTGTAGGCAGGTGTCGGCGACGTTGAGGGGGGCAGATTAGGGGTTAATAAATATAATATAGGGGTCGGCGATGTTAGGGCAGCAGATTAGGGGTACATAGGGATAACGTAGGTTGCAGCGGTTTACGGAGCGGCAGATTAGGGGTTAAAAAAAATATGCAGGGGTCAGCGATAGCGGGGGCGGCAGATTAGGGGTTAATAAGTGTAAGGTTAGGGGTGTTTAGACTCGGGGTACATGTTAGGGTGTTAGGTGCAGACGTAGGAAGTGTTTCCCCATAGAAAACAATGGGGCTGTGTTAGGAGCTGAACGCTGCTTTTTTGCAGGTGTTAGGTTTTTTTTCAGCTCAAACAGCCCCATTGTTTCCTATGGGAGAATCGTGCACGAGCACGTTTTTGAGGCCGGCCGCGTCCGTAAGCAACTCTGGTATTGAGAGTTGCATTTGCGGTAAAAATGCTCTACGCTCCTTTTTTGGAGCCTAACGCAGCATTTGATTAAACTCTCGATACCAGAGTTAAATTTATGGTGCGGCCAGAAAAAAGCCCGCGGAGCGTTAACAGCCCTTTTACCGCCGAACTCCAAATCTAGGCCTTAGAGTTTTGCGTTAGAAAGGGTGCATTAGCTACTTGTGTTTTTTTCCCCCCGCACCTTTTAAACAACGCTGGTATTTAGAGTTCTCTGAAGGGCTGCGTTAGGCTCCAAAAAGGGAACGTAGAGCATAATTTACCGCCACTTCAACTCTAAATACCAGCGTTGCTTACGGACGTGACCAGATTCAAAAACATGCTTGTGCACGATATCCCCATAGGAAACAATGTGGCAGTTTGAGCTGAAAAAAACCTAACACCTGCAAAAAAGCAGCGTACAGCTCCTAACGCAGCCCCATTGCTTCCTATGGGGAAACACTTCCTAAGTCTGCACCTAACACCCTAACATGTACCCCGAGTCTAAACACCCCTAACCTTACACTTATTAACTCCTAATCTGCTGTCCCCGCTATCGCTGACCCCTGCATTTTATTATTAACCCCTAATCTGCCGGCCGCACACCGCCGCAACCTACATTATCCCTATGTACCCCTAATCTGCTGTCCCTAACATCGCCGACACTTACATAATATTTATTAACCCCTAATCTGTCCCCCCCAACGTCACAGCTACCTAACTACACTTATTAACCCCTAGTCTGCCGACCGGACCTCGCCGCTACTCTAATAAATGTATTAACCCCTAAAGCTAAGTCTAACCCTAACACTAACACCCCCCTAAGTTAAATATAATTTAAATCTAACGAAATAAAATAAATCTTATTAAATAAATTAATCCTATTTAAAGCTAAATACTTACCTGTAAAATAAACCCTAATATAGCTACAATATAACGAATAATTATATTGTAGCTATTTTAGGATTTATATTTATTTTACAGGCAACTTTGTATTTATTTTAACTCGGTACAATAGCTATTAAATAGTTAATAACTATTTAATAGCTACCTAGTTAAGATAAGTACAAAATTACCTGTAAAATAAATCCTAACCTAAGTTACAATTAAACATAACACTACACTATCAATAAATTAATTAACTAAACTATCTACAATTATCTACAATTAAATCAACTAAACTAAATTACAAAAAACAACAACACTAAATTACAAAAAAATAAAAAAAGATTACAAGAATTTTAAACTAATTACACCTATTCTAAGCCCCCTAAAAAAATAACAAAGCCCCCCAAAATAAAAAAATGCCCTACCCTATTCTAAAATAAAAAGTTAACA
This sequence comes from Bombina bombina, assembly GCF_027579735.1. Classification (NCBI taxonomy): domain Eukaryota; kingdom Metazoa; phylum Chordata; class Amphibia; order Anura; family Bombinatoridae; genus Bombina; species Bombina bombina. The sequence goes on along the minus strand of NW_026512933.1, from coordinate 110,287 downwards.
GCTCTTTTACCTTACCAGCCCTTAAAAGGGCCTTTTGCGGGGCATGCCCCAAAGAAAACAGCTCTGTTGCATTTAAAAAAAACATACAATACCCCCCCCAACATTATACAACCCACCACCCACATACCCCTAATCTAACCCAAACACCCCTTAAAAAACCAACACTAAGCCCCTGAAGATCTCCCTACCTTATCTTCACCACGCCGGGTATCACCGATCCATCCAGAAGAGGGTCCGAAGTCTTCATCCTATCCGGCAAGAAGAGGTCCAGAAGAGGGTCCGAAGTCTTCATCCTATCCGGCAAGAAGAGGACATCCGGACCGGTAGACATGTTCATCCAGGCAGCGTCTTCTATCTTCATCCATCCGGCGCGGAGCGGGACCATCTTGAAGTAGCCGACGCGGATCCATCCTCTTCTTCCGGCGACTCCCGACGAATGAAGGTTCCTTTAAGTGACGTCATCCAAGATGGCATCCCTCGAATTCCGATTGGCTGATAGGATTCTATCAGCCAATCGGAATTAAGGTAGGAAAAATCTCATTGGCTGATTCAATCAGCCAATCAGATTCAAGTTCAATCCGATTGGCTGATCCAATCAGCCAATCAGATTGAGCTTGCATTCTATTGGCTGTTCCGATCAGCCAATAGAATGCAAGCTCAATCTGATTGGCTGATCCAATCAGCCAATCGGATTGAACTTGAATCTGATTCAATCAGCCAATCAGATTTTTCCTACCTTAATCTGCCAATCGGAATTCGAGGGACGCCATCTTGGATGACGTCACCTAAAGGAACCTTCATTCTTGGATGACGTCACTTAAAGGAACCTTCATTCGTCGGGAGTCGCCGGAAGAAGAGGATGGATCTGCATCGGCTGCTTCAAGATGGTCCCGCTCCGCGCCAGATGGATGAAGATAGAAGACGCCGCATGGATGAACATGTTAACTTTTTATTTTAGAATAGGGTAGGGCATTTTTTTATTTTGGGGGGTTTTGTTATTTTTTTAGGGGGCTTAGAGTAGGTGTAATTAGTTTAAAATTCTTGTAATCTTTTTTTATTTTTGTAATTTAGTGTTTGTTTGTTTTTGTAATTTAGTTTAGTTGATTTAATTGTAGATAATTGTAGATAGTTTAGTTAATTCATTTATTGATAGTGTAGTGTTAGGTTTAATTGTAACTTAGGATTTATTTTACAGGTAATTTTGTACTTATTTTAACTAGGTAGCTATTAAATAGTTATTAACTATTTAATAGCTATTGTACCAAGTTAAAATAAATACAAAGTTGCCTGTAAAATAAATATAAATGCTAAAATAGCTACAATATAATTATTTGTTATATTGTAGCTATATTAGGGTTTATTTTACAGGTAAGTATTTAGCTTTAAATAGGATTAATTTATTTAATAAGATTTATTTTATTTCGTTAGATTTAAATTATATTTAATTTAGGGGGGTGTTAGCGTTAGGGTTAGACTTAGCTTTAGGGGTTAATACATTTATTAGAGTAGCGGCGAGGTCCGGTCGGCAGATTAGGGGTTAATAAGTGTAGTTAGGTAGCTGTGACGTTGGGGGGGACAGATTAGGGGTTAATAAATATTATGTAAGTGTCCGCGATGTTAGGGGCAGCAGATTAGGGGTACATAGGGATAATGTAGGTTGCGGCGGTGTGCGGCCGGCAGATTAGGGGTTAAAAAATTTTATTAGAGTGGCGGCGATGTGGGGGGACCTCGGTTTAGGGGTACATAGGTAGTTTATGGGTGTTAGTGTACTTTAGAGCACAGTAGTTAAGAGCTTTATGAACCGGCGTTAGCCCATAAAGCTCTTAACTCCTGACTTTTTTCTGCGGCTGGCGTCTTGTTGTTAGAGTTCTAACGCTCACTTCAGCCAAGACTCTAAATACCAGCGTTAGAAAGATCCCATTGAAAAGATAGGATACGCAATTGAAGTAAGGGGATCTGCGGTATGGAAAAGTCGTGGCTGGAAAGTGAGCGTTATACCCTTTCCTGACTGACTCTAAATACCAGCGGGCGGCCAAAACCAGCGTTAGGACCCCTTAACGCTGGTTTGGACGGCTAACGCAGAACTCTAAATCTAGGCGTAAGAGTGGAGTTTGTAGAATTAAAACTTAATTATAATATATAATTAAATTTAAAAAAATATATATATAATGTATGTGAATGTGTGTATGTAGTGAAGTTTAAAATTACAAAAAGACTCGAATTTGCATCATTTTCAGTAGACTTTGAACACTGATGTTTTTGCACAATGGTGAGAAACAAGGGAATTTAAGTATTTGGGATTCACTCTCAAGTTAAAGAAGAGAGTTATTCCATATTTTCAGCTGATGGTTATTGCTGTACTGTATTATGTCCAGTGATACATAGTCATGAGTGTGTGTGCCACACTATTTGTACTAACGGAAAACTAGGTAAATTACAATATGGGTGTATATAATTACACTGGTGTATCTCTATAATGTTTCTTGGTAAGTCGGTGTGCCCAAATTTGTCGTTTCCGTATTTATGCACTAATCCAACTTATAAATTGTTTACTAAGTTGTTGCTTAGGTATATATTATGCACTAGTGTATTATTATATTGTAACTAGATCAGTGGTGTGCATAGATTGGTCTTCTTTGAGTGTGTCATATACTTTAACAGTGTTCTTATGCTTTCCTGCGCTTATCGGTGAGACCAGAGCTGTGGGTCAGAGGTGTGCTGGTCCTGGGGAGGAGGCTGGGAGGAGGATCAAGGGCCGCACTGGAGATCTTCATGTCTAAGTGGCTGTCAGCATGTGACATGGTGTGTGTCTGCAGCTTCATAAAGGTCTGTGAGTGAGCTTCCTTGCACTGTTTTTATGTTTTCTGTGCAGGAAGTACATGGTTCCTGGTGCCAAGACTGTTAAGGGTTTTTTTTTTGGTTTATGTCTTGTTTAACCCTTTATCGGAACCTTTACTTGTGAACTGATTATCTAGCTAAAGACTTCTGGAACTGTACTCTGGTTAACCCTTCTGGTACTCCATTTTGCTGTGATGACTGATTCTGGACTGTTTATCGGGTGCTGACCTCTGACTTGTTGTCATCTACTCTTTCCTAAGTCTGCCTACACCTGATGCTACTTATCTAAAGCTCATGTAGTTATTTAATTACCTTATAAAGAGTGAAAATCTGACAAAACATTTAGTAAGAATACTGGAACAGTCTGAAGAAACACCATATCGTGGTGAAAGGCTCATCCACTAACATTGTTTATAATTCGTAAACACATCTTGTCAATTTGATAGTCACAAGAAGCACAGTCATCAAAGTTAGATACAAAAGAGAGACTGATTTTAATGGCTCAAAGAGAGGTGCCATCAAAGCTTTTAATACAAGCAGCAGATCCCCCAAAGGAAGGTACTGTGCCCAATGGATTCCTGATATTGCTGAGACTTGGATTTGAAGTGAAGGTGAGGACAGACCCTGTTGAAATCCATCATGGAAAAAATACAGAAGATGACATAACTCAAACTTTTCTGTACAAAAAGTTGTTTCTCACCATCCAAGTGGAAAATATTGAATGTAGACTGTTCCCTTGCTTGTAAATGTGTATGAATTACTAAGGATGGAATATTCAGCCTACTGAACATTGCCCATTCAGCAACCATGCCACAAGAAGTAATTTGTGAGGATTCAGATGAGGAACAGGGTTTTAATGAAGAACACCAGGAAACCTTGGAAGAAGCCATAGTGTCTGAACTGCCAGTTGGAGTAGAATTGGAAACCATGGCCTTCTTGGCCAATATGGGATAATTAAAATTGACTTTCCCCTTCTCTTTCTTGATCATGTTTAACAGACATTGAATGACAGAGATGGGAACACATATGCCAGTCTGAAGTTCCAGATTTGTGAGATGTCAATCTTTGCTGATCTTACTTTGGGGTAACTACTAAATAACCGACTCATGCCTCGCTTCCATTGAGTCGTAATTTAGTTTGCGTGCACTCGCAAACCGTTAAATATGCTGTCGAAAGCAATATCGTTTATCGACTGTTTCCAATGGTGCGTTATACCTCAATATCGGCAGCTGGACTCCGGCTGCTGAAAAAATCTTTGCGTCCCATAGAAAGTAATAGAAGCCGTTAATCTATAAATTATACCAGGTTTCCAATGAAAGCGCAAACCATTAATATACTGTCAGAGGCTGTCGATACATTGAGAAATATTACACCCAGCTCAACTAGGTGTAAAAGAGGAAAATTGTGCTTTTTGAGACCTATTTTCTATTGAAATGATAAAACTTGCAAATAATGCAAGTGTTTTAATGTAAAAATAAATTGTTATAAGTAATATTTATTGTTGTCTCATGTATAGAAATAGTTGAACTTATATTCTAATAGAAATATCAGTATATATTAGCAAGAACATATCTACAGAATGCAAACTAGACCTATGTCTAGGGCAGCAATACATATTACTTATATTTATGAAGTGGTAAATATAATTATATTAAAAAATAGTATTTGATTATTAAAAATATGGATAAGTGTATCTTGAGAGGTGATCACCGGAGCACGGACGTTAAACGTAAATTCTATAGCGTAAGGTCGGGTTACCTTAGCAACTAATTGATTTTCAAGAAATCCGACATTAGATGAAAGCGTTAACACAACGTTGACGTACAGCTACACGAAAGGATTATGGTTTTTTTTAGAAGGATTATGTTTTTTTAACCACCAAAGAAGAAGATTCCTTATAGAATCTGTAAAGGAAGTGAATCTAGAAAGGACTCATTCTCCACCTGGCCCATCTGACCATGATTGTGGACATCAGTTTTCCAAGAAATTCCATCACTGTCTGGCAGCAAATTTATCACATTTTTGAAGATCTGTCATATAAGCTTCTAGCTCCAACATCTTCTGATATTGCAAAAATCCATTTGAGTCACTTTTTAACAACTTTTGACTTTTTCAAATTCAACACCTTAAGGGAAAACCAAATTTTTCCTTTCATGATTCAGATAAAGCAGCGATTTTAAAAAACTTTCTATTTTACTTCTATTATTAAAGTATCTTCCTTTTCTTGGTATCTTTCATTCAAAAGCAGGGATGTAAGCTCAGGAGTGTGCACGTGTCTGGAGCGCTATATGACAGCAGTTTTGCAAGAATGTTATCCATATGCAAGAGTACTAGAGGTCCGCACTATTTACTGATATGTAGCGCTCCAGATGCCTACCTAGGTATCACTTAAATAAAGAATACCATGGGAACAAAGCAAATTTAAGCATAGAAGTGAATTGAAAACGTTGTGTAACATTGTGTGTTCAGCCTGAATCCCTTTAAGAAGACACTTCAGAAGTAAATATGGCCGACCTGTCACCCGACAGCCCTTTTTGGTTATTATCTGCTGTCAGAATCTGTGTTTCTCTCCTCCTATGTCTCTGTGCTTCTATTTCCCTGGGGGAATGAACTGCCTGGGGATATTTGTTTGTTCTGAAGATGTTTACAGACTCGTGTTAGGGAAGCAGAACCCTTTGTTCTACAACTTTCTGCCAAGACATTGGGAAATTTCTAAAAACAAAAATGTAATTATGCAGGGAATGTGGCGTTTGTTTGGAAATGTGTGACAACATGATACAGATGGTTTTAACTCTACTATATCACAGTGCATTGGGGAGAAAGAGCAAACCAATGCACAGGACCCCGACACCAACAAGGAGAGCAAATTCCGGCAAAAGTCAGCAATACTCTAATTCTTTTAACGCTGCTACAAATTCCTGTGCACAAACATGGTGTTTGGTTGTACACCATGGGGTCTATTTATTAAGCTGCTGACGCTGCATCAACGCCCCATCGTAAGACTGCTGCTCCTTTACTTCTCCACCACCTTTTAGATGCCGGATTGAAATAATCTCAATCGGGATGATTGACAACCCCTGCTCGTGACCAATTGGCCGCCAGTGAGCAGGGGGCGGCATTGCACAAGCATTTCACCAGAAATGCTTGTGTAATGTTAAATGCCGACTTCGTATGCGAGGTCGAACGGACATGATTTTCTACAGGGAAACATGTCCACTCGACCTTTGATAAATCTACCCCCTAATCTTGAGTTAGTGAGACCTTGGGTAAGGCTCAAATATCAGGCCCCTCAAAACAAAACAAAATGCAAAAATCAACCAAATAAATCTGAATATGAATTGCTCTAAATTTTGTTGAAATCTGTCCCTATATCCAATAAAATTCACTCAACCCTTCCTATGGGTTTTGGCAAATATTCAACCTGAAGTAGTTTCCATTTCCCAAAATTGCTCCCAAATTAGTACTTTAAATTACAAGTCTTTTGTATCAGTATCTCCACTAGACCATAAAATGTGGTTGTCAACAATGTGACCAACAACCTAAATAACAAGGTTGTGGGGGGGTTTAGGTAAAGGACCTCATCTTCTACTACTTAATCCTCATTTTTGTTTTTAAATCCTTCTTTACTCATATCTGGTGCTTTGTTTAACATTGATAACATTAAAGGACCAGTCAGCACAGTAGAGTTGCATAATCAAAAAATTCAAGATAAGACAATGCCATAGCACTTAGTCTGAACTTCAAATGAGTAGTAAAAAAATTTTCTGACAATTTTAAAAGTTATGTCTTTTTCCACTCCCCCTGTACCATGTGACAACCATCAGCCAATCACAAATAAATATACATATATTGTGTGAATTCTTGCACATGCTCAGTAGGAGATGGTGACTCAAAAAGTTTAAATATAAAAAGACTGTGCACATTTTGTTAATGGAAGTAAATTGAAAAGTTGTTTAAAATAGCATGCTCTATCTGAATAATGAAAGTTTAATTTTGATTGAGTGTCCCTTTAAAATAACTTGGAATGCGTTAGATAGTCTGTTATATAATTTCTTTTTTTTTTACCATAAAAACAAATAATAAAATAATAATAATAATATATATCTCAGGGTCTATTTCTGCTAGATAAAAAGTGAAGAAAAACAAGAAAATTAAGTGAAAGAGGAAAGAAAAAGTAGAGTGAAAATGTAGAAAGAGAAAAAAAATGGAGAGTGAATACAGATGGGAAAAGAAAGGAGGGAAGGAAAAGGGAGAAAAGTAAATAGAGAGAAATATAGAGAGAGAAAAGAAAGAGAAGGGAGAAAAAGAGGGAAAAGGGTGGGCAGAGAGAAAGAGAGGGAAGAGAGAGAAGGGAGATTGAAGAGAGAGAGGGGAGATTAAAGAGAGTGAATTCAGATTGAAGAGAGGAAAGGTGAGAGAGAGAGAGTGAAGAAAAACAGAAAAGAGAGAAGGAGAGGGTAAAATATAAAGGAAAGGTAGTATACACAGAAAGAAAGAGGAGAGGGGTGGAGAGCCAGAGAGAAAGAGAAAACAGAGAGAAAGAATAGAGAAGAGGAGAGCGAGAAGAGGGAGACTGGAGAAGGAGAGAAGTGAAAGTATAGTGGGAGAAAAGTAAATAGAGAGAAAGAGAGAGAAAAGAAAGTGAAGAAGGAGAAAAAAGAGGGGAAAGAGTGGGAAAGGAGAAGGCAGAGAGAGAGAGAGAGAGAGGGAGAGAGAGGGAAGAGAGAGAAGGGAGATTGAAGAGAGTAAATGGAGATTGAAGAGAGGAAAGGTGAGAGAGAGAAAGTGAAGAGAGAAGGGGAGAGGAGAATAGAATTGAAAGGTATTGTACAAAGACAGAGGCACCCATTTATCAAGCTCCGGATGGAGCTTGAGGGCCCGTGTTTCTGGCGAGCCTGCAGGCTTGCCAGAAACACCAGTTATGAAGCAGCGGTCTAAAGACCGCTGCTCCATAACCCTATCTGCCTGCTCTGAGGTGGCGGACAGACATCGCCGCAATTCAACCCGATCGAGTACAATCAGGTTGATTGACAACCCTGCTAGCGGCCGATTGGCCGCAAATCTGTAGGGGGCAGCGTTGCACCAGCAGTTCACAAGAGCTGCTGGTGCAATGCTGAATACGGAGAGCGATGTCTGTCTGACATGATCCGCACTGTCGGATCAGGTCCGACAGACATTTGTTAAATAGGCCCCAGAAAGAGGAGAGGGGTGGAAAGTCAGAGAGATAGAGAAAGCAGAGAGAAAGAATAGAGAAGAAGAGAGCGTGAAGAGAGATGAGAGAGTGTGAAGAGGGGAACTGAAGAAGGAGAGAAGTGAAAGTATAAAGGGAGAAAACCATCAATAGGTTCCTATACCTAAACTGTAATTATAGAGACCTTTCATGCAGTGAAAGAGCAGTGAGCTCTGTAGCAACCCAATGGTTGCAGGTTCAATCACCAACGAGGCCCACACAGCCTTTCATCCTTCCAAGGTCGATAAAATGAGCAGTGCCTTGAGACCCTTATGGGACATTAGCCGCGCTTTTCAAGTACCCAATACATACATACATAAATCATGTCAAACAAAGCGTGTAAAATTATTCATCTTGATATTAAGTCTAGAAACTAGTTACGTAAACACCAGTGGATTTCTGCTATTTAATTAGATATATAAGCAAATTGTGATGTTTTATCCAACCAATTAGTGAACACCAAGGGCTGGCACTGACCATGTGATAGTTTAAGTACTAACGCTCTTACTGACCATGTGACAGTTTAGGTACTTATCCTCGGACTAGCCAAGTGATAGTTTAGGTGCTAACACTCTTATTAACCATGTGATAGTATAGATACTAATGCTCCAACTTGCCGAGTGGTAGTTTAGGTAATAACGCTCCCATTGACCATGTGATAGTTTAGGTACAGTACTAACGCTCTCATTGACCACATGATAGTTTTGGTACTAACGCTTTCATTAGCCATGTGATAGTTTTATATACTAACGCTCCCATTGATCATGTGATAGTTTAGGTACTAACGCTCCCATTGACTATGGGATATTTTAGGTACTAACGCTCTCATTGGCCATATGATAGTTTAGGAACTAACGCTCCCATTGAACATGTGATAGTTTTGGTACTAATGCTCTCATTGACCATGTGATAGTTTTGATACTAACACTACGACTGGCCATTTGATAGATTTGGTACTAACGCTCTCATCGGCCATGTGATAGTTTAGTTACTAATGCTCTAATTGGCCATGTGATAGTTTAGGTACTAACGATCCCATTGACCATGTGATAGTTTTGGTACTAATGCTCTCATTGACCATGTGATAGTTTTGATACTAACACTACGACTGGCCATTTGATAGATTTGGTACTAACGCTCTCATCGGCCATGTGATAGTTTAGTTACTAATGCTCTAATTGGCCATGTGATAGTTTAGGTACTAACGATCCCATTGACCATGTGATAGTTTTGGTACTAACGCTCTCATTGACCATGTGATAGTTTTGGTACTAACGCTCTCATTGATCATGTGATAGTTTTGGTACTAACACTCCGACTAGCCATGTGATAGTTTTGGTACTAATGCTCTCATTGGCCATGTGATAGTTTAGGTATGTATACTCCCATTGAATCTCATACCTGCAGGGCAGTGACATCTGCACCTACACTGAGTCTTGTAATGCTGTAGTATAAACCATCTAGGAATGTGCCTAATGCCTATGCACAGCTAGTGGCAGCTGAACATGTGCCCAGCAATGAGAGGGTGACAATGATTTATAAATAAATATACCAGTTAAAGAGTTATCCTAATGACAATGCAACTAACCTGCAGAGCCCTCTTCACAATGACTGCTGCATTCTGGGTTCACTGAGGGCAGATTTATTGTCGTGAAGCCAAATAATAAGTTAAAATAGGGAAATGGCTCTTTCACTGGTTGGTTATCACCTATAGCTTGTGACAGAAATGATAGAATCTACTAATTCTGCAGGTATGAAGCACAGTGTTTAGACTGCAGCTGATTACAGGAAATATTAACCCATTACTGATTTAAAGGGATGTAATACTCAAATGTTAATCCCACTGCTGTTGTTGTAACTTCCCTATGCAAAATGTGCGTCTTACACTCCCCCACAGAGATACCAGGGTAACCCTGCATTGCTAAGCACAGCTCAGTTTAAGTGACCCTGCTACATGCTACACAGTGATTAGACTGATTAGAGTTGCTCACAAGGCCATTTGCATATCACCTCTGATTAGACACTGCATAGGAGACCATGTAAACATACACAAATGGGTTTTTAAGGAGTGTATCCCTGGATTGCAGAACAATGGGAATGTGACAAAATGACAGTTTAAATGCTGTAAAAGCCTTATTGTGTAGGCACATAAATGTCTGCTGATACACGCTGTGCATATATAGTCACTGTCCCTTTAAGCCACTGGTGTTATAGACATATCATTATATATTTTGCATCTTGCTAGTTCTGTCAGCATTGCTCAACTGATTAATATTATTATAGACACAAAAACTATCACATGGCCAATGGGGGCTTTAGTACCTAAACTATCACATGGCCAATGAGAGAGTTAGTACCTAAACTATTTATAGTTACAATATATGCAGTGGGAGTAACATTTGAGTAGAACATCCTATTAAATCAGTAATGGGTTAATATTTCCTGTAATCAGCTGCAGACTATATACTGTGCTTCACACCTGCAGAATTAGTAGATTCTAACATTTCTGTCAATGTTTAAGTTTCTGTCACAAGCTTTAGGCGATAACCAACTGGTGAAAGAGCCATTTCCCTAATTTAACTTATTATTTGGCTTCACGACAATAAATCTGCATACCCAGAATAACTCTTAACTGGTATTTTTATTTATAAATCATTGTCACCCTCTCACTGCCGGGCACGTGTTCAGCTGCCACTAGTTGTGCATAGGCATTAGGCACATTCCTCCTAGGTGGTTTATACATCATTACACGACTCAGTGTAGGTGCAGATGTCACTGCCCTGCAGGTATGAGATTCTATAGGAACTGAGAGTCATTTATAGTCTGTCCCTGTCTGAGTGGGACAGACAGCTGCTGGAGGGCAAATAATAATAGGGCTGTGGGTTTTCATAGCTCTGGAAAATATCAAAGAACCAGTCACAATCCTGTGTGTCTGCACAATCCCAGACAGCCTGGGAGAATGTTATACTGGTGGAGATATTGCACATTATATATAAGGTCCGATCATCAGTTAATCACTTATCAACATCTCCAGAATGATGCTGCATAAAAGTATATAAAAAAAAGATGTTGCTGATATATATATATATTATTCAAAAAGTATATCTCTCCGTAATAATAACTATATAGATAGTTCACTGTCTCAATTCTCTAACAATTCTCTATGTGTAGATCACTCACCTGATCTTACTCATAGATTATACACTCTCTTTTTGCTCCCCTCATAGATCATCACACCTTACAGATTATACACCCTCTCCCTGCACCCTCGTAGATCATCACCCCTAACAGATCATACACCCTCTCCATGCACCCCTCATAGATCATCACCCCTTACTGATTATACACACTCTCCCTGCACCCCTCATAGATCATCACCCCTACTGATTATACACACTCTCCCTGCACCCCTCATACATCATCACCACTTACAGATTATACACCCTCTCCCTGCATTTCACATACATCATCACCCCTTACAGATTATACACTCTCCCTGCACTCCTCTTAGATAATCACCCCTTACAGACCATACACCCTCTCCCTGCACCCTCATATATCATCACTCCTTACAGGGCATACATCCTCTCCCTGCACCCTCATACATCATCACCCCTTACAGATTATACAACTTCTCCCTGCACCCCTCATACATCATCATCCCTTACAGATTATACACCCTCTCCCTGCACCCCTTATACATAATCCCCCTTTACAGATCATACACCCTCTCGCTGCACCCCTCATACATCATCACCCCTTACAGATCATACACCCTCTCTCTGCACTCCTCATACATCATCACCCCTTACAGATCATACACCCTCTCCCTGTACCCCTTATACATCATCACCCTTTACAGATTATACACCCTCTCCCTTCTCCCCTCATACATCATCACTCCTTACAGATCATACACCCTCTCCCTGTACCCCTTATACATCATCACCCTTTACAGATTATACACCCTCTCCCTGCTCCCCTCATACATCATCACCCCTTACAGAAAATACACCCTCTCCCAGCACCCTCATAGATCATCACCGTAACAGATCATGCACCCCTCATACTGTAGATCATCACCCCTTACAGACTATACACAATCTCCCTGCACCCCTCATACATCATTACCCCTTACAGAATATACACCCTCTCCCTGCACTCATCATACATCATCACTCCTTACGGATCATACACCCTCTCCCTGCACTCCTCATAGATCATCACCCCTTACAGACCATACACCCTCTCCCTGCACCCTCATACATCATCACCCCTTACAGATTATACACCCTCTCCCTGCACTCCTCTTAGATCATCACCCCTTACAGATTATACACCCTCTCCCTGTACCCCTCATACATCATCACCCTTTACAGATTATACACCCTCTCCCTGCACCCTCATTAATCTTCATCCCTTATAGACCATACACCCTGTCCCTGAACCCTCATACATCATCACCCCTTACAGATCATACACCCTCTCCCTGCACCCCTCATACATCATCATCCCTTACAGATTATACACCCTTTCCCTGCACTCCTCATACATCATCACCCCTTACAGATTATACACCCTCTCCCTGCACTCCTCATAGATCATCATCCCTTACAGACCATACAACCTCTCCCTACACCCTCATACATCATCACCCCATACAGATTATACACCCTCTCCCTGCACTCTGCTTAGAACATCACCCCTTACAGGCCATACACCCTCTCTCTGCGCCCTCATACATCATCACCCCTTAGAGATTATACACCCTCTGCCTGCGCCCTCATACATCATCACCCTTACAGACCATACACCCTCTCCCTGCACCCTCATACATCATCACCCCTTACAGATTATACACTCTCTCCTTGTACTCCTCTTAGAACATCACCCCTTACAGGCCATACACCCTCTCCCTGCACCCTCATACATCATCACCCCTTACAGACCATACACCCTCTCCCTGCACCATCATACATCATCACCCTAATAGACCATACACCCTCTCCCTTGATACTCACACATCATCACTCCTTACAGATTATACACCCTCTCCCTGCACTCCTCTTAGATCATCACCCCTTATAGACCATACACATTCTCCCTGCACCATCATACATCATCACCCTTATAGACCATACACCCTCTCCCTTGATACTCACACATCATCACTCCTTACAGATTATACACCCTCTCCCTGCACTCCTCTTAGATCATCACCCCTTATAGACCATACACATTCTCCCTGCACCCTCATACATCATCACCCCTTACAGACCATACACCCTCTCCCTGCACCATCATCACCCATTTCAGATTATACACCCTCTCCCTGCGCCCCTGTGAGTGTTGGACTGGTAATTGGTAAACCACGTCTAGACCGGTGCATTTAATTGTATGAAGGTAAATGTTAGCTTGAGAGCAGTTCATCTTGCTATGCAAGCTCTGGGCATGAAGGAGAGAAATACATTACAATATAAAGGTAAAAAAAGATGATGTGATTTGTCTCCATGCTAGCGAGTTTGTGATCATCAGACCTCAGTGTAATTGTGTTGGTTAGTAAATAATAACATTGTGTAATTCTGTGTTATTTTCTGGTGGCAGCACGTGTGCATGGCCCTCTGGGAGATGTAGACATAACACATGGGGTGCCCGTGCCCTCCTCTGGCATTGCCCCCTATTTTATTTGTCCTTGTTGACTTCTTGCTAAACAGCCAGAAAATGAGCTCCTATTTAATTAGGTTTTGTGATGGTGTCATGTATAAGGAATGTGGATTATTGCAAACACATGTACTGGACAGGGAACTGCTCAGTTTTCCAGTCTGTCTGCCAGGTCAGCACTGAGGCTCAGGGCTGAGAGTCAGAGCTATTGAGCAGAAGGGGACGGGATTCCCCACTCACTACCTGGCAACCCCCTTCTGTTTCCTGCTGCTGTTGCTTGAGCGCTGTTTGTTGTTTTCCTGTGTTACTTGCTGGTTTGTGAATGTGCTCAGCATTTATTGTCAATGCCCCAGAGTGCACGCAGCAAGGGTTAAGCCAGCAGAGTGTCTTTGGGGTGACGTAGCGGGGAAGAGACTGCATTTGTCACTTTACTGCTGTTAGTAGGTGTGTAACCACCTGACAGAACATGCAGAGCCTGTGAGCCCTATTAGAGAGAGATTTCACAGCAGATTCTCAGATGCTATAGGACATAATGAGCCTGTTACTATGGACCAGTCTGCTGCTGCCATCACTGCATCTCTTCCTCAGTTCTGCATACCGCAGAGGACCACGTGAGTTTTATTACTGATGATAGGTTTTCATTTACTAATTTCAGGGGTCACAGCACCGTTACCTAACTTTTTGTGTTGTTCTACATATATGTCTATTAATGAATTCCCTGTCTACGAAAAATGTGTGATAGGCTCCCCAGTGCTTTGATTGGTTCCTGAGTTTCATATAAATTTGTCAAACTCTGTTTTACCTAGAAGCCCCTATACAGATAGCACAGTAAGTGTAAGTAAATCATACAGTATGGGTTAAAACTCCCCAGTACTGCAGCAACTGGGTTATGTGAGAATACTAGCACATTTGTTACCTGTGACATTCCGTTTGTCTCCTGGCCACCAGCCTCTCTAATTAGTAAAAGCACTGAGCTGATACATAAGGGTAACTTAAAGGCTACATCTGGTGTTTTTGGAAATCTGTGTTTGTTAATTCTTCAGATGCCACCCTCTGGACTGCAATTAGTAAATCACTAGGGAAACTGACTCTTGTGTAATAGCTGTAACTTTACTGGGTTTTCTGATTAATGGGACCTGGTTACACGTAAGTGACATTTTCCCCTGGGGATCATAAGAAGACAGGAGGTAAGAAGCGAGTAAGACAGTGTAGTGACTTGTTGTATGGGGCAGGTGACCAGTAAATATTGAGCAGTGACAGACTTGTATGGAGTAGGTAAATAGTAAAGACAGAGCAGGGACAGACGTGTTGTATGGGGTAGGTGACTAGTAAAGACTGAGCAGTGACAGACTTGTTGTATGGGGCAGGTGACTAGTAAAGACTGAGCAGTGACAGACGTGTTGTATGGGGCAGGTGACTAGTAAAGACTGAGCAGTGACAGAGTGTTGTATGTGGCAGATGACTAGTAAAGTCTGAGCAGTGACAGACTTCTTGTTTGGGCCAAGTGACTAGTAAAGACTGAGCAGTGACAGACTTCTTGTATGGGCCAGGTGACTAGAAAAAGACTGAGCAGTGACAGACTTCTTGTATGGGCCAGGTGACTAGTAAAGACTGAGCAGTAACAGACTTGTATGGGGCAGGTGACTAGTAAAGACTGAGCAGTGACAGACTTGTTGTATGGAGTAGGTAAATAGTAAAGACTGAGCAGTGACAAACTTCTTGTATGGGGCAGTTAACTATTAAAGACTGAGCAGTGACAGAGTGTTGTATGGGGCAGGTGACTAGCAAAGACTGAGCAGTGACAGACTTCTAGTATGGGCCAGGTGACTAGTAAAGACTGAGCAGTGACAGACGTATGGGGCAAGTGACTAGTAAAGACTGAGCAGTGACAGACGTATGGGGCAGGTGACTAGTATAGATTGAGCAGTGACAGATTGTTGTATGGGGCAGGTGTCTAGTAAAGACAGAGCAGTGACAGACGTGTTGTATGGGGCAGGGGACTAGTAAAGACTGAGCAGTGACAGAAGTGTTGTATGGGGCAGATGACTATTAAAGACTGAGCAGTGACAGACTTGTTGTATGGGCCAGGTGACTAGTAAAGACTGAGCAGTAACAGACTTGTTGAATGGGGCAGGTGACTAGTAAAGACTGAGCAGTGACAGACTTGTTGTATGGGGCAGTTGACTAGTAAAGACTGAGCAGTGACAGAGTGTTGTATGGGGCAGATGACTATTAAAGACTGAGCAGTGACAGACTTGTTGTATGGGGCAGGTGACTAGTAAAGACTGAGCAGTGACAGATTGTTGCATGGGACAGGTGACTAGTAAAGACTGAGCAGTGACAGACTTGTTGTATGGGGCAGGTGACTAGTAAAGACTGAGCAGTGACAGATTGTTGCATGGGGCAGGTGACTAGTAAAGACTGAGCAGTGACAGACTTGTTGTATGGGGCAGGTGACTAGTAAAGACTGAACAGTGACAGACTTGTAGAATGGGGCAGGTGACTAGTAAAGACTGAGCAGTGACAGACGTATGGACGGGACTTGACAGATTGTTGTATGGGACAGGTGACTAATAAAGACTGAACAGTGACAGATTGTTGTATGGGGCAGGTGACTAGTATAGACTGAGCAGTGACAGATTGTTGTATGTGGCAGGTGACTAGTATAGACTGAGCAGTGACAGATTGTTGTATATGGCAGGTGACTAGTATAGACTGAGCAGTGACAGATTGTTGTATGGGGCAGGTGACTAGTAAAGACTGAACAGTGACAGACGTATGGTGAGGTGACTAGTATAGACTGAGCAGTGACAGATTGTTGTATGGGGCAGGTGACTAGTATAGACTGAGCAGTAACAGATTGTTGTATACGGCAGGTGACTAGTAAAGACTGAGCAGTGAAAGATTGTTGTAACAGTATGGGGCAGGTGACTAGTATAGACTGAGCAGTGACAGATTGTTTTATGGGGCAGGTGACTAGTATAGACTGAGCAGCGACAGACTTGCTGCATGGGGCAGGTGACAAGTATAGACTGAGCAGTGACAGACTTGCTGTATCAGGCAGGTGACTAGTAAAGACTGAGCAGTGACAGACTTGCTGTATCAGGCAGGTGACTAGTAAAGACTGAGCAGTGACAGACTTTCTGTATGGGGCAGGTGACAAGTATAGACTGAGCAGTGACAGATTGTTGTATGGGGCAGGTGACTAGTATAGACTGAGCAGCGACAGACTTGCTGTATGGGGCAGGTGACAAGTATAGACTGAGCAGTGACAGATTGTTGAACGTGGCAGGTGACTAGTATAGACTGAGCAGTGACAGATTGTTGTATATGGCAGGTGACTAGTATAGACTGAGCAGTGACAGATTGTTGTATGGGGCAGGTGACTAGTAAAGACTGAACAGTGACAGACGTATGGTGAGGTGACTAGTATAGACTGAGCAGTGACAGATTGTTGTATGGGGCAGGTGACTAGTATAGACTGAGCAGTAACAGATTGTTGTATACGGCAGGTGACTATTAAAGACTGAGCAGTGAAAGATTGTTGTAACAGTATGGGGCAGGTGACTAGTATAGACTGAGCAGTGACAGACTTTCTGTATGGGGCAGGTGACAAGTATAGACTGAGCAGTGACAGATTGTTGTATGGGGCAGGTGACTAGTATAGACTGAGCAGCGACAGACTTGCTGTATGGGGCAGGTGACAAGTATAGACTGAGCAGTGACAGATTGTTGAATGTGGCAGGTGACTAGTATAGACTGAGCAGTGACAGACATATGGGACAGGTGACTAGTAAAGACTAAGCAGTGACAGTTGTATGGGGCAGGTGACTAGTAAAGACTGAGCAGTGACAGACGTGTTGTATGGGGCAGGTGACTAGTAAAGACTGAGCAGTGACAGAGTGTTGTATGGGGCAGATGACTAGTAAAGACTGAGCAGTGACAGACTTCTTGTTTGGGCCAAGTGACTAGTAAAGACTGAGCAGTGACAGACTTCTTGTATGGGCCAGGTTACTAGTAAAGACTGAGCAGTGACAGACTTCCTGTATGGGCCAGGTGACTAGTAAAGACTGAGCAGTGACAGACTTGTTGTATGGGGCAGGTGACTAGTAAAGACTGAGCAGTGACAGAGTGTTGTATGGGGCAGGTGACTAGCAAAGACTGAGCAGTGACAGACTTCTAGTATGGGCCAGGTGACTAGTAAAGACTGAGCAGTGACAGACTTCTTGTATGGGGCAAGTGACTAGTATAGATTGAGCAGTGACAGATTGTTGTATGGGGCAGGTGACTAGTAAAGACAGAGCAGTGACAGACGTGTTGTATGGGGCAGGTGACTAGTATAGACTGAGCAGCGACAGACTTGCTGTATGGGGCAGGTGACAAGTATAGACTGAGCAGTGACAGATTGTTGAATGTGGCAGGTGACTAGTATAGACTGAGCAGTGACAGACATATGGGACAGGTGACTAGTAAAGACTAAGCAGTGACAGTTGTATGAGGTAGGTGACTAGTAAAGAATGAGCAGTGACAGACTTGTTGTATGAGGTAGGTGACTAGTAAAGACTGAGCAGTGACAGACGTATGGGACAGGTGACTAGTAAAGACTGGACAGTGACAGATTGTTGTATGGGGCAGGTGACTAGTAAAGACTGAGCAGTGACAGACGTATGGGACCGGTGACTAGTAATGACTGAACAGTGACAGATTGTTGTATGGGACAGGTGACTAATAAAGACTGAACAGTGAAAGATTGTTGTATGGGGCAGATGACTAGTATAGACTGAGCAGTGACAGATTGTTGTATGGGGCAGGTGACTAGTATAGACTGAGCAGCGACAGACTTGCTGTATGGGGCAGGTGACAAGTATAGACTGAGCAGTGACAGATTGTTGAATGTGGCAGGTGACTAGTATAGACTGAGCAGTGACAGACATATGGGACAGGTGACTAGTAAAGACTAAGCAGTGACAGTTGTATGGGGCAGGTGACTAGTAAAGACTGAGCAGTGACAGACGTGTTGTATGGGGCAGGTGACTAGTAAAGACTGAGCAGTGACAGAGTGTTGTATGGGGCAGATGACTAGTAAAGACTGAGCAGTGACAGACTTCTTGTTTGGGCCAAGTGACTAGTAAAGACTGAGCAGTGACAGACTTCTTGTATGGGCCAGGTTACTAGTAAAGACTGAGCAGTGACAGACTTCTTGTATGGGCCAGGTGACTAGTAAAGACTGAGCAGTGACAGACTTCTTGTATGGCCCAGGTGACTAGTAAAGACTGAGCAGTGACAGACTTCTTGTATGGGGCAGGTGACTAGTAAAGACTGAGCAGTGACAGACTTGTTGTATGGAGTAGGTAAATAGTAAAGACTGAGCAGTGACAAACTTCTTGTATGGGGCAGGTAACTATTAAAGACTGAGCAGTGACAGAGTGTTGTATGGGGCAGGTGACTAGCAAAGACTGAGCAGTGACAGACTTCTAGTATGGGCCAGGTGACTAGTAAAGACTGAGCAGTGACAGACTTCTTGTATGGGGCAAGTGACTAGTATAGATTGAGCAGTTCATTAACCCATTATGTGGAAAAACATGTATTGCAACATGCAATAGTGACACCTGTTGGTTGTAGAATATAGTACACTCTTTTTTACTTTTGATGTCTCTTTGTTTTTCAACAGAATGGGTGAACAGTATACATATCATTTAAAATATAAACATAAAACCTATATACAATATTAAAAGAGGAGCATAAAATCCAAACATCCACAATGTCTGCACAGTCTACAGAGTATATTTACATCAATCAAGATTTATTCCTTTACAGAGTGTATTTTTATTGAGAAAATATCTTTCACTTTAATTGATTCATTTATCCTTTATTTTACCATTATAACACCCTGCTATTCACAAGCCATTTTTACAAGCCATTTTTATGCGCCCATGATCAACCAGAAAATATACAAACAATCCTAACCTTATCCCTGTGTGATTTCCTTTAGTAAAATAGACTCCAATCAAAGTCTTTATTAAGGCCCTTGGGGATAAGGCAATCCAGTTTGTGAATCCAGAACATCTCCCTAACTTTTAGGAGATGCTCTCTATCGCCCCCCCTCCTTGGTTTCATCACCTGGCCTATGACTAAGAATCTAAGCTGACATGTTATTACCTGCAGAGAGGAAGTGAGAGGATACTGGTGCTTCTTTGTTATTACACCTTATGTTAGATTTGTGTTCCGTTATCCTCTCCCTTACCTCTCTGCAGGTCTCACCAATATAAATAAATCCACACGGACATTTAATCATGTAAATAGCATATGTTGCTCTACATGTAAAATGTTTGTTTATTGTAAACTTCCTACCACTCGTAGGATGGTAGAAGTATTTGCCTTTTATCATTGAGCTGCAATGGCTACAATTTAAACATGGATAGCAGCCATTATTGCTACTACCAATTGTTGATTGTATACTTCTCTTTCCAGGGCCTATGTCTGTGTGTATGATCCAATCCCTAATTCTTTTATTTCTCTTGTACGCAAACATTGGTTCTTTTTTAAATTCTTCCACCTGTGGATTGCATTCCCTAATGATGTGCCAATGTTTTTTTAGGATACCTGCAATCTTTCCACTCAATCTATTATGCTGTGTTACAAATATCATGTTGTTCTCGTTTCTTTTGTCTGTCTGTTTTTGGCTCTGTCCTGAACCCTCCTCAACATTCACAAGCTGTTCTGTTATTAATTTTTCTGGGTAGTTCCTAGTAATGAACTTATTGGCCATTTCTCCCAGTCTCTGTTTGCACTTGCTACTATCTGAGACAATCCTCTTCACTCTAGTGAACTGACTCTTGGGTATTGCTCTGAACACACTTTCTGGGTGGCAACTGCCATACTGTAACAAATTGTTCTTATCAGTTTTTTTTGTGTACAGGTCAGTCTCCAAGAAACCTTTATCCTTATAAACATAAGTATCCAAATACTCTACTCCTACCTCACTCATATTTAAACTGAACTTCAATCCATTCACTGAACAATTAAGATCTTCTATAAATGATAAAAGGCTCACAACGTCGCCCCCCCACACGCCAAACACATCATCGATAAATCTCCACCAGGAGATACCATATGTTTGAAAATTAATGTTGGAGTATTCAAAATGTTCCTCAAAACTACTCATAAATATGTTGGCGTATGTGGGGGCGACGTTGGAGCCCATTGCTGTACCCTGTTTTTGGAGGTAGTAAGTATCCATGAATAAAAAATAGTTCTGATAAAGAATAATAGTCAACAGATTTATCAAAAACTCAATCTCTTGGGCAGTGTAATTGCTACTAGATTTCAATATATTTTCTACTGCTGCAATTCCACTAGTATGCCTAATAGAGGTATACAAACTGGAGACATCTAGTGTAAATAATATGCATTTATCCCCAACCTGCCCAAGATTTCTGAGTTTGGATAAAAAATCATTTGTGTCCCTTATATAAGAGGTAGTTTTCTGTATTAAGGGTTGTAATACTTTGTCCAAGAAGACAGAAATGTTTGAGAATACAGACCCTATTCCAGCCACAATAGGGCGCCCAGGTGGTTTATTAATAGCTTTATGGATCTTAGGTAACACATAAATAACAGGTCTAATGGGATTTTTCTCAAATAAATCATCTTTAAATTTCTCTGAAATGTTTTTCCACATAATGGGTTAATGAACAGTTGATGAATAATTAACAGGTGAGGGTATAAAAAGCATGAACCTGTATAATTAAGATGTACATGACTAAGAGCCACATTGGCTTGAAACGTTGTATGTTTGGACCCAGGATAAGAAAATAAAGGTCTTTTAAATTGATATGGTGGCTGGAGTTCTTTGAAGTTTGTGATTGTGCTGTGGACCTGGCAAGTCTGCTGCTCCGTGCCCCATAAGAGAAAGATTCAGGTGTGCTGTTTTCCACTTATTGGATTTTGTTATAGATTGAGCAGTGACAGATTGTTGTATGGGGCAGGTGACTAGTAAAGACAGAGCAGTGACAGACATGTTGTATGGGGCAGGTGACTAGTAAAGACTGAGCAGTGACAGACGTGTTGTATGGGGCAGATAACTATTAAAGACTGAGCAGTGACAGACTTGATGTATGGGCCAGGTGACTAGTAAAGACTAAGCAGTAACAGACTTGTTGAATGGGGCAGGTGACTAGTAAAGACTGAGCAGTAACATACTTGTTTTATGGGCCAGGTGACTAGTAAAGACTGAGCAGTAACAGACTTGTTGAATAGGGCAGGTGACTAGTAAAGACTGAGCAGTGACAGACTTGTTGTATGGGGCAGTTGACTAGTAAAGACTGAGCATTGACAGAATGTTGTATGGGACAAATGACTATTAAAGACTGAGCAGTGACAGACTTGTTGTATGGGGCAGGTGACTAGTAAAGACTGAGCAGTGACAGACTGTTGCATGGGACAGGTGACTAGTAAAGACTGAGCAGTGACAGACTTGTTGTATGGGGCAGGTGACTAGTAAAGACTGAACAGTGACAGACTTGTAGTATGGGGCAGGTGACTAGTAAAGACTGAGCAGTGACAGACGTATGGGGCAGGTGACTAGTATAGACTGAGCAGTGACAGATTGTTGTATGGGGCAGGTGACTAGTAAAGACTGAGCAGTGACAGATTGTTGCATTGGGCAGGTGACTAGTAAAGACTAAGCAGTGACAGACTTGTTGTATGGGGCAGGTGACTAGTAAAGGCTGAACAGTGACAGATTGTTGTATGGGGCAGGTGACTAGGAAAGACTGAACAGTGACAGACTTGTTGTATGGGGCAGCTGACTAGTAAAGACTGAGCAGGGACAGACGTATGGGGCAGGTGACTAGTATAGACTGAGCAGTGACAGATTGTTGTATGGGGCAGGTGACTAGTAAAGACTGAGCAGTGACAGACTTGTTGTATGGGGCAGGTGACTAGTAAAGACTGAACAGTGACAGACTTGTAGTATGGGGCAGGTGACTAGTAAAGACTGAGCAGTGACAGACGTATGGGACAGGTGACTAGTATAGACTGAGCAGTGACAGATTGTTGTATGGGGCAGGTGACTAGTAAAGACTGAGCAGTGACATATTGTTGCATTGGGCAGGTGACTAGTAAAGACTGAGCAGTGACAGATTGTTGCATGGGACAGGTGACTAGTAAAGACTGAGCAGTGACAGACTTGTTGTATGGGGCAGGTGACTAGTAAAGACTGAACAGTGACAGACTTGTAGTATGGGGCAGGTGACTAGTAAAGACTGAGCAGTGACAGACGTATGGGGCAGGTGACTAGTATAGTCTGAGCAGTGACAGATTGTTGTATGGGGCAGGTGACTAGTAAAGACTGAGCAGTGACAGATTGTTGCATTGGGCAGGTGACTAGTAAAGACTAAGCAGTGACAGACTTGTTGTATGGGGCAGGTGACTAGTAAAGACTGAGCAGTGACAGACTTGTTGTATGGGGCAGGTGACTAGTAAAGACTGAGCAGTGACAGATTGTTGTATGGGGCAGGTGACTAGTAAAGACTGAACAGGGACAGACGTATGGGGCAGGTGACTAGTATAGACTGAGCAGTGACAGATTGTTGTATGGGTCAGGTGACTAGTAAAGACTGAACAGTGACAGACTTGTAGTATGGGGCAGGTGACTAGTAAAGACTGAGCAGTGACAGACCTATGGGGCAGGTGACTAGTATAGACTGAGCAGTGACAGATTGTTGTATGGGGCAGGTGACTAGTAAAGACTGAACAGTGACAGATTTTTGTATAGGGCAGGTGACTAGTAAAGACTGAGCAGTGACAGACGTATGTGGCAGGTGACTAGAAAAGACTGAGCAGTGACAGACGTATGGGGCAGGTGACTAGTAAAGACTGAACAGTGAAAGATTGTTGTATGGGGCAGGTGACTAGTAAAGACTGAACAGTGACAGATGTATGGGGCAGGTGGCTAGTAAAGACTGAGCAGTGACAGATTGTTGTATGGAGCAGGTGACTAGTAAAGACTGAACAGTGACAGATTGTTGTATGGGGCAGGTGACTAGTATAGACTGAGCAGTGACAGACGTATGGGGCAGGTGACTAGTAAAGACTGAACAGTGACAGATTGTTGTATGGGGCAGGTGACTAGTAAAGACTGAGCAGTGACAGACGTATGGGGCAGGTGACTAGTAAAGACTGAACAGTGACAGATTGTTGTATGGGGCAGGTGACTAGTAAAGACTGAACAGTGACAGACGTATGGGGCAGGTGGCTAGTAAAGACTGAGCAGTGACAGATTGTTGTATGGAGCAGGTGACTAGTAAAGACTGAACAGTGACAGATTGTTGTATGGGGCAGGTGACTAGTATAGACTGAGCAGTGACAGACGTATGGGGCAGGTGACTAGAAAAGACTGAGCAGTGACAGACGTATGGGGCAGGTGACTAGTAAAGACTGAACAGTGACAGATTGTTGTATGGGGCAGGTGACTAGTAAAGACTGAGCAGTGACAGACGTATGGCACCGGTGACTAGTAATGACTGAACAGTGACAGATTGTTGTATGGGGCAGGTGACTAGTAAAGACTGAACAGTGACAGATTGTTGTATGGGGCAGGTGACCAGTATAGACTGAGCAGTGACAGATTGTTGTATGGGGCAGGTGACTAGTATAGACTGAGCAGTGACAGATTGTTGTATATGGCAGGTGACTAGTATAGACTGAGCAGTGACAGATTGTTGTATGGGACAGGTGACTAGTATAGACTGAGCAGTGACAGACGTATGGGGCAGGTGACTAGTAAAGACTGAGCAGTGACAGATTGTTGTATGGGGCAGGTGTCTAGTAAATACTGAGCAGTGACAGATTGTTGTATGGGGCAGGTGACTAGTATAGACTGAGCAGTGACAGATTGTTGTATGGGGCAGGTGACTAGTATAGACTGAGCAGTGACAGATTGTTGTATGGGGCAGGTGACTAGTATAGACTGAGCAGTGACAGATTGTTGTATGGGGCAGGTGACTAGTATAGACTGAGCAGTGACAGACGTATGGGGCAGGTGACTAGTAAAGACTGAGTCATGACAGACGTATGGGACAGGTGACTAGTAATGACTGAACAGTGACAGATTGTTTCATGGGGCAGGTGACAAGTATAGACTGAGCAATGACAGACTTATGGGACAGGTGACTAGTATAGACTGAGCAGTGACAGATTGTTGTATGGGGCAGGTGACTAGTAATGACTGAGCAGTGACAGATTATTGTATGGGGCAGCTGACTAGTAAAGACTGAGCAGTGACAGACGTATGGGACAGGTGACTAGTATAGACTGAGCAGTGACAGATTGTTGTATGGGGCAGCTGACTAGTAAAGACTGAGCAGTGACAGATTGTTGTATGGGGCAGCTGACTAGTAAAGACTGAGCAGTGACAGATTGTTGTATGGGGCAGCTGACTAGTAAAGACTGAGCAGTGATAGATTGTTGTATGGGGCAGCTGACTAGTAAAGACTGAGCAGTGACAGATTGTTACATGGGGCAGGTGACTAGTAAAGACTGAGCAGTGACAGATT
>NW_026512933.1:30000-80000 GCF_027579735.1 Bombina bombina | reverse complement strand
GCGCTATTGTAATCTGCTAGAGGAGATCTGGGGAGAGGTAGAACTTGTAGGGAGCTATTGCAATCTGTTAGAGGAGATCTAGGGAGAGCAAGAACTTGTAGGGCACTATTACACTCTGCTAGAGAAACTCTGAGGGAGATAGAACTTGTAGGGCACTATTGCACTCTGCTAGAGGAACTCTGGGGGAAGTAGAACTTGTAGAGCACTATTACACTCTGCTAGAGGTGCTCTGGGGAAAGGTAGAACTTGTAGGGCGCTATTGCACTCTGCTAGAGGAACTCTGGGGGAGGTAGAACTTGTAGGGCACTATTACACTCTGCTAGAGGTGCTCTGGGGGAAGGTAGAACTTGTAGGATGCTATTCACTCTGCTAGAGGAGCTCTGGGGAGAGGTAGAACTTGTAGGACACTATTGCAATCTGCTAGAGGAGCTCTAGTGAGAGTTAAGAACTTGTAGTGCGCTATTGCTATCTGCTAGAGGAGATCTGGGGAGAGGTAGAACTTGTAGGGCGCTGTTGTAATCTGCTAGAGGAGATCTGGGGAGAGGCAGAAATTGTAGGGAGCTATTGCAATCTGCTAGAGGAGATCTGGAAAGAGCTAGAACTTGTAGGGCGCTATTGTAATCTGCTAGATGGGCTCTGGGGGAGGTAGAACTTATAGGGCGCTATTGCACTCTGCTAGAGGAACTCTGGGGGAGGTATAACTTGTAGGGCACTATTACACTCTGCTAGAGGTGCTCTGGGGAAAGGTAGAACTTGTAGGGCGCTATTTCACTCTGCTAGAGGAGCTCTGGGGAAAGGTAGAACTTGTAGGACACTATTACAATCTGATAGAATGTCAGGGTGCCAGGAATCAGACGGAGACGAGAAGTGCAAAAATAATCACAACTTTATTAATAACAAAAAATAATAAAAAGTCCACAAGTCAAATAACAAGCCAGGAGTCAAAACCAGAGCTGGTAGTCAGACGAGCCGGAATCAGGAACAAGGAAAACAGCAGAGTCAGGAACAAGCCAGGGATCAGGAACCAGGAAGGACATCAGGCAGCCAGGTAATACACAGGAACTCTCACAAACAGGTCTGAGACAACGCAAAGGCAAAGCATACTGAACGGAGGCCCTTTAAATAATAAGTGATGACATCACAATTCGGAGACTGCATCCTGTCTCACACGGATGATGCAAACCAGTCTGGCCATAAAAGGAAGTGCAGGAAATGAGCAGCATAAAATGGCTGCCAGCAGCACATGGCAAACACAACAGGGAAAAAACCCTGACAGTACCCTTCCCTTCAACGACCCCTCCCCCGTGTGAGTACAAAAGGCTTATTGGGAAAACGGGCATAGAAGGCACGGAGGAGGGCGGGAGCATGAACATCAGAGGAAGGAACCCAAGAACGCTCCTCCAGACCGTAGCCCCTCCAGTGAACCAAAAACTGTACACGGCCCCTGGACATAGGAGAGTCAATAATGCTGCTGACTTCATACTGCTCATGGTTGTCAACAAAGATAGGACGGGGACGAGGCAACACAGTGGTAAACCGATTACAAACCAATGGTTTCAAGAGGGAGACATGAAAAACATTGGAGATGCGCATAGCAGGAGGAAGGTCAAGAGCGTAGGCCACAGGATTAACCCGTCGGAGTATTCGAAAAGGACCAACATAACGATGAAGGCAATCCTGAATCTGCACCCACGTGGAACGGAGTTGCCGGAGATGCTCCTCCAAAGCCGGAATACCCTGAGACATGAATGAATCGGACAACAAGGATGGTTGAAACCCATAATTCTCCATGAACGGGGATAACTTGGAGGAAGCATTAATAGCACTATTCCGAGCAAACTCTGCCCAAGGTAACAGTTCAGACCAATATTGAGACATAGCAACGGAGGAACTGTTCCAGAGCTTGATTAGACCGTTCCGCAGCCCCATTGGATTGAGGGTGATATGGAGAGGAGAAGGAAAGCTGGATCCCCATTTGAGCACAAAAGGAATGCCAAAATCTGGAGACAAACTGGCTACCACGGTCCGACACTATCTCCTTGGGTAACCCATGTAAACGGAAGACCTCCCGGGCAAAAATTGAAGCAAGCTCCTGAGCGGTAGGCAGCGTCATCAAGGGAATGCAATGTGACATTTTAGAAAAACGGTCAACCACCATAAGGATAACAGGATTGCCATTGGAAACAGGGAGCTCGACAATGAAGTCCATGGAAAGACCCACAGGAAGACATCAAGGAGTCTTACTCTGTGCACAAACTGAGCAGGAGGCAACATATGCAGCAACATCAGAACGAAGACCTGGCCACCAGAATTGTCAAGTGACAGACCAAATCATTTGGTTCTTGCCTGGGTGACCTGCGGCTTTAGGATAGTGGTAAGTGTGCAAAAAGTTTAGTTTGAAGATTCTCAGGAAGAAAACACCACTAGATTTCTCAGGAGGTGCATTGGTTTGTGCAGCCAGGATCTCATCCCCCAAGGAAGAAGTCAAATTAGTGCATATGGTAGCCAAAATATGGTCAGGAGGTATAACAGGAGTAGGTACAGACTCCTAGGGCAGAGGCGAAAATTGTCGAGAGAGGGCATCAGCCCTAACATTCTTACTACCAGGCAGGTAGGAGACAACATAATTAAACCGAGACAAAAATAGCGCCCATCTGGCCTGTCAGGGCGACAAACGTTTTGATTCAGATAGATAAGTTAAATTCTTGTGGTCAGTAAGAATGAGCACTGGCACGCTGGTACCCTTGAGAAGATGCCTCCATTCCTTGAGTTCCAAAATTATGGCTAGTAATTCCCTGTCGCCAATTTCATAATTGCACTCCGCTGGAGACAATTTCTTAGAGAAGAAACCACACGGATACAAGGAACCATCAGGCATGGGACGTTGAGACAAGAGGGCACCTACTCCAGTCTCAGACGCATCGACCTCAAGAACGAAAGGCAGGACAGGGTTAGGATGAGCCAGAACTGGAGCGGCAGCAAAGGCAGTCTTAAGACTATCAAAGGCCTTAATGGTAGTAGGTGACCAATGGAGTGGATCATTCTCTTTACGGGTCATGTCTGTGATAGGTTTAACCAAGGAAGAAAAGTTTTTAATAAACTTTCTATAGTAATTGGCAAACCCCAAAAAACGTTGAATAGACCGAAGACCAACTGGGCGAGGCCACTGCAGAACTGCAGATAACTTGTCAGGATCCATGGAGAACCCTGCAACGGAGATAACATAACCTAGGAAGGTTACTTGAGTCTGATGGAACTCACATTTCTCGAGTTTACAATACAGGCCGTTCTCACGTAGTCTCTGAAGAACCCGTGTAACATCAGAACGATGAGCCTCAAGTGATGGTGAGTGTATGAGGATGTCGTCTAAGTACACCACAACACACTGTTGTAACATATCTCGTAGGATATCATTAATAAATTCCTGAAAAACAGCAGGAGAATTACATAGGCCAAAGGGCATTACAAGATACTCATAATGCCCACTCCTGGTATTAAATGCTGTTTTCCATTTGTGGCCCTCCTTAATCCTAATGAGATTTTACTAAACTTGATTTGAGAGGAGCGTACAGACCGTAGCTCCCTTGAGGCGGTCAAAGAGTTCCGTAATGAGCGGAATAGGGTAAGCATTCTTAATGGTAAGATGATTAAGACCGATTTAATAGATACATTGTCTTAACTCGCCACCTTTTTCTTCACAAAGAAGAAGCCAGCCCCTGCAGGAGAGCAGGATTTGCGGATGATCCCCCACGACAGAGCATTGGCAACATACTCCTCCATAGCACAATTCTCTGCAACAGACAGAGGGTACACCCGGCCCCGAGGAGGAATGGTTCCGGGTTGCAGGTCTATGGCATAATCGTAAAACCGGTGAAGAGGCAACGTACCGGCACGCACCTTGTCAAACACGTCTAGGAACTCTCGGAACTCCTCTGGCAATTGAGATACCGAAGAAGTGCACAAGACTTTAAATGGTTTCCGAAGACAAGTGGAAATACATTGCGGGGACCACAACAAAATTTCGGACCTGCGCCAGTCGAAACTGGGATTGTGCTTTTGGAGCCAGGGATAACCCATAACAACTGGAAAATTCGGAGAGTTTATCACCTGGAACTGGAGGGTTTCAAAATGGAGAGCCCCAACAGCCATGGACAACGGAGCAGTTTTGTGAGTAACGAGTGCGGGCTGAAGGGGCCTGCCATCAATGGCCTCAATCGCAAGCGGAACGGACCGAGGCAAAACAGGAATGGAGTTCTTTGATACAAAAGCACTGTCAATGAAATAGCCTGCAGCACCGGAGTCAACAAGAGCCTGAGTGACTGTGGAGGAGTCCACCCAGGAAAGGACAACCATGACCAAAGGTTTCTCCTTAAGCGGTTCCGGGGACGAGGATAAACCACCCAAGGTCTGCCCCCTACAGGACCTTAGGTGTGAGTGTTTCCCAGCCGTGTAGACTTTAAAAGGTGGCCCTGTAACCCACAATAGAGGCAGAGCCCCTCCCTCCTCCTAAAGGCCCTCTCCGCCGCGAAGAGACGCGTGAATCCCAACTGCATTGGCTCAGCAGTACCTGGTGACTCGGGACCAGGAGGCATGGGAGGAGAGGGAGGCATGGGTGGGAACGAACACGTAGGAGACAACGGAACAGGAGGCTTCCGCAAGCGCTCCTTGAAAGAGGGCCTCTCTCTGAGTCTGATGTCAATTAGGATAAAAAAAACCAATGCCTCGAGATCCTCTGGTAAATCTCTGGCAGCAACTTCGTCTTTAATCGCATCAGAGAGCCCATGAAAGAAGGCGGCAACAAGGGCTTCATTGTTCCAACCTACCTCTGCGGCAAGCGTACGGAACTCAATAGCATACTGAGCAACAAATCTTGTACCTTGCTGAATGGACATGAGTCATTTAGCAGCAGAGGAGGAGCGAGTCAGAACATCAAATACCCTTCGAAAGGAGGCCACAAATTCAGGGTAATTTGAAATCACAGGTTTATTAGTCTCCCACAAGAGATTAGCCCAGGCAAGAGCTGTGTCAGAGAGTAACGAGATGAGAAATCCCACCTTAGCTCTGTCAGATGGAAACGCCTGAGGTAACATCTCAAAGTAAATGCCCACCTGTTTCAAAAACCCTCTGCACTGAATAGGATAGCCTCCATATTGCTGAGGTAGAGGTGCAGAACCGGACATGCTCCTGGTAGGCATAGGTGCAGCAGCGGAAACAGGAGCAGCCATAACTTGCGGGACACTTTGGTCCAAATGTGCAGTGCGAGTCAGCAGGGTTTGCAGGGCTAGTGCAAATTGATCCAAGCGGTGATCCTGTTCATCCATCCTGGAAATGATGGCAGGTAAAGGTGGATTATTAGCACCATCAGATTCATGGCCTTTGCGTAATGTCAGGGTGCCAGGAATCAGACTGAGACGAGAAGTGCAAAAATAATCACACCTTTATTAATAACAAAAAATAATAAAAAGTCCACAAGTCAAATAACAAGCCAGGAGTCAAAACCAGAGCTGGTAGTCAGACAAGCCTGAATCAGGAACAAGGAAAACAGTAGAGTCAGGAACAAGTCAGGGATCAGGAATCAGGAAGGACATCAGGCAGCCAGGTAATACACAGGAACTCTCACAAACAGGTCTAAAACAAAGCAATGGCAAAGCATACTGAACAGAGGCCCTTTAAATAATAAGTAATGACATCACAATTCTGAGACTGCATCCTGTCTCACACGGATGATGCAAACCAGTCTGGCCATAAAAGGAAGTGCAGGAAATGAGCAGCATCCCTTAAATGCACTACAGTCAGGAAGAGAGGTGAGTAAAATGGCTGCCAGGAGCACATGGCAAACACAACAGGGAAAAAACCCTGACATAGAAGATCTCTAGGGAGAGTTAAAACTTGGAGTGTGCTATCTGCTAGAGGAGATCTGGGGAGAGGTAGAACTTGTAAGGGGCTTTTGCACTCTGCTAGAGAAGCTCTAGGGAGAGTTAGAACTTGTAGCATGCTATTGCAATCTACTAGAGTAACTCTTGGTGGAAGTAGAACTTGTAGGACACTATTGCAATCTGCTAGAGGAACTCTTGGTGGAAATAGAACTTGTAGGACCCTATTGCAATCTGCTAGAGGAACTCTTGGTGGAAGTAGAACTTGTAGGACGCTATTGCAATGTGCTAGAGGAGCTCCGGGGAGAGATAGAACATGTTGGGTGCTTTTGCAATCTGCTAGAGAATCTCTGGGGAGAGGTAGAACTTGTTGGGTGCTATTGCAATCTGCTAGAGGAGCTCTGGGGAGAGGTAGAACTTGTAGGGCGCAATTGCACTCTGCTAGAGAAG
This sequence comes from Bombina bombina, assembly GCF_027579735.1. Classification (NCBI taxonomy): domain Eukaryota; kingdom Metazoa; phylum Chordata; class Amphibia; order Anura; family Bombinatoridae; genus Bombina; species Bombina bombina. The sequence goes on along the minus strand of NW_026512933.1, from coordinate 73,677 downwards.
CTCTAGGGAGAGTTAGAACTTGTAGCATGCTATTGCAATCTACTAGAGTAACTCTTGGTGGAAGTAGAACTTGTAGGACACTATTGCAATCTACTAGAGGAACTCTTGGTGGAAGTAGAACTTGTAGGACGCTATTGCAATCTGCTAGAGGAACTCTTGGTGGAAGTAGAACTTGTAGGACGCTATTGCAATCTGCTAGAGGAACTCTTGGTGGAAGTAGAACTTGTAGGACACTATTGCAATGTGCTAGAGGAGCTCCGGGGAGAGATAGAACATGTTGGGCGCTTTTGCAATCTGCTAGAGAATCTCTGGGGAGAGGTAGAACTTGTTGGGTACTATTGCAATCTGCTAGAGGAGCTCTGGGGAGAGGTAGAACTTGTAGGGCGCAATTGCACTCTGCTAGAGAAGCTCTAGGGAGAGTTAGAACTTGTAGCATGCTATTGCAATCTACTAGAGTAACTCTTGGTGGAAGTAGAACTTGTAGGACACTATTGCAATCTACTAGAGGAACTCTTGGTGGAAGTAGAACTTGTAGGACGCTATTGCAATCTGCTAGAGGAACTCTTGGTGGAAGTAGAACTTGTAGGGTGCTATTGTAATCTGCTAGAGGAGATCTTGGAAGAGGTAGAACTTGTAGGGTGCTATTGTAATCTGCTAGAGGAGATCTTGGAAGAGGTAGAACTTGTAGGGTGCTATTGTAATCTGCTAGAGGAGCTCTGGGGGGAGGTAGAGCTTGTAGGGTGCTATTGCAATCTGCTAGAGGAGCTTTGGGGAGAGGTAGAACTTGTAGGGGGCTTTTGCAATCTGCTAGAGGAGCTCTGGGGAGAGGTAGAACTTGTAGGGCGCTATTGCAATCTGCTGGAGGAGCTCTGGGGAGAGGTAGAACTTGTAGGGCGCTATTGCAATCTGCTAGAAGCACTTTTGAAACAGGTAGAACTTGTTGGGCACTATTGCAATTTCCTAGAGGAGCTCTGGGGAGAGGTAGAACTTGTAGGGTGCTTTTGCACTCTGCTAGAGGAGCTCTGGGGGGAGGTAGAACTTGTAGGGCGCTATTGTAATCTGCTCGAGGAAATCTGGAAAGAGGTAGAACTTGTAGGGCGCTATTGTAATCTGCTAGAGGAGCTCTGGGGAGAGGTAGAACTTGTAGGGAAATATTGCTATCTGCTAGAGGAGCTCTGGGGAGAGGTAGAAATTGAAGGGCGCTATTGCAATCTGCTAGAGGAACGCTGGGAAGAGGTAGAACTTGTAGGGCGCTCTTGCAATGTGCTAGAGTTTCTCTGGGGAGAGGTAGAACTTGTAGGGCGCTATTGTAATCTGCTAGAGAAAATCTGTCAAGAGGTAGAATTTGTAGGGCGCTATTGTAATCTGCTAGAAGAGCTCTGGGGAGTAGAACTTGTAGGGTGCTATTGCTATCTGCTAGAGGAGCTCTGGGGAGAGGTAGAACTTGAAGGGCGCTATTGCTATCTGCTAGAGTTTCTCTGGGGAGAGGTAGAACTTGAAGGGCGCTATTGCAATCTGCTAGAGGAACGCTGGGAAGAGGTAGAACTTGTTGGGCGCTTTTGCAATCTGCTAGAGTTTCTCTGGGGAGAGGTAGAACTTGTAGGGCGCTATTGTATTCTGCTAGAGGAAATCTGTCAAGAGGTAGAATTTGTAGGGCGCTATTGTAATCTGCTAGAAGAGCTCTGGGGAGAAGTAGAACTTGTAGGGTGCTATTGCAATCTGCTAGAGGAGCTCGGGGGGAAGTAGGACTTGTAGGTTGCTATTGCACTCTGCTAGAGGAGCCCTGGGGAGAGGTAGAACTTGTAGGGCGCTATTGCACTCTGCTAGAGGAGCTCTGGGGAGAGGTAGAACTTGTAGGGAGCTATAGCAATCTTCTAGAGGAGCTCTGGGGAGAGGTAGAACTTGTAGGGCGCTATTGCAATCTGCTAGAGGAGCTCTGGGGAGAGGTAGAACTTGTAGGGCACTATTGTAATCTTCTAGAGGAGCTCTGGGGAGAGGTAGAACTTGTAGGGCGCTATTGCAATCTGCTGGAGGAGCTCTGGGGAGAGGCAGAACTTGTAGGGCGCTATTGCAATCTGCTAGAAGCACTTTTGAAAGAGGTAGAACTTGTTGGGCACTATTGCAATTTCCTAGAGGAGCTCTCGGGAGAGGTAGAACTTGTAGGGTGCTTTTGCACTCTGCTAGAGGAGCTCTGGGGGGAGGTAGAACTTGTAGGGCGCTATTGTAATCTGCTCGAGGAAATCTGGAAAGAGGTAGAACTTGTAGGGCGCTATTGTAATCTGCTAGAGGAGCTCTGGGGAGAGGTAGAACTTGTAGGGCGATATTGCTATCTGCTAGAGGAGCTCTGGGGAGAGGTAGAACTTGAAGGGCGCTATTGCAATCTGCTAGAGGAACGCTGGGAAGAGGTAGAACTTGTAGGGCGCTTTTGCAATGTGCTAGAGTTTCTCTGGGGAGAGGTAGAACTTGTAGGGCGCTATTGTAATCTGCTAGAGGAAATCTGTCAAGAGGTAGAATTTGTAGGGCGCTATTGTAATCTGCTAGAAGAGCTCTGGGGAGTAGAACTTGTAGGGTGCTATTGCTATCTGCTAGAGGAGCTCTGGGGAGAGGTAGAACTTGAAGGGCGCTATTGCTATCTGCTAGAGGAGCTCTGGGAAGAGGTAGAACTTGTTGGGCGCTTTTGCAATCTGCTAGAGTTTCTCTGGGGAGAGGTAGAACTTGTAGGGCGCTATTGTATTCTGCTAGAGGAAATCTGTCAAGAGGTAGAATTTGTAGGGCGCTATTGTAATCTGCTAGAAGAGCTCTGGGGAGAAGTAGAACTTGTAGGGTGCTATTGCAATCTGCTAGAGGAGCTCGGGGGGAAGTAGGACTTGTAGGTTGCTATTGCACTCTGCTAGAGGAGCCCTGGGGAGAGGTAGAACTTGTAGGGCGCTATTGCACTCTGCTAGAGGAGCTCTGGGGAGAGGTAGAACTTGTAGGGAGCTATAGCAATCTTCTAGAGGAGCTCTGGGGAGAGGTAGAACTTGTAGGGCGCTATTGCAATCTGCTAGAGGAGCTCTGGGGAGAGGTAGAACTTGTAGGGCACTATTGTAATCTTCTAGAGGAGCTCTGGGGAGAGGTAGAACTTGTAGGGCACTATTGCAATCTGCTAGAGGAGCTCTGGGAGAGGTAGAACTTGTAGGGGCTATTGCAATCTGCTAGAGGAGCTCTGGGGAGATATATAACTTGTAGGGGCTATTGCAATCTGCTAGAGGAGCTCTGGGGAGAGGTAGAACTTGTAGGGTACTATTGCAATCTGCTAGAGGAGCTCTGGGGAGAGGTAGAACTTGTAGGGCGCTATTGCAATCTGCTAGAGGAGCTCTGGGGAGAGGTAGAACTTGTAGGGCGCTATTGCAATCTGCTAGAGGAGCTCTGGGGAGAGGTAGAACTTGTAGGGCGCTATTGCAATCTGCTAGAGGAGCTCTGGGAGAGGTAGAACTTGTAGGGCGCTATTGCTATCTGCTAGAGGAACTCTGGGGAGAGGTAGAACCTGTAGGGTGCTATTGTAATCTGCTAGAGGAGATCTGGGGAGAGGTAGAACATGTAGGGCGCTATTGCTATCTGCTAGAGAAGCTCAGGGAGAGGTATTGGCAAATAAAAAAATAAAAATCCATAAGAAAACATTTTTTCACAGTACAGTGCGCTTTCACATATCAGTACAGCAGCAGAAATCAGCCTCCAAATGGGGGTGGGAGACAGCCTAGTCCGCTTAAAAGGGTGTTTCTGCAGTTGCTTTAAAAACAACAAACTCTTTAGTGCAACAATGTTTTCATCAGTTATGAAATAGCTTGTTCAGAATATGAAAGAAAAATGACAACACACAAGACATTCATCAGTGACAGTAATAGTAAAGCAATTTGTAAGAGACCTTCTCATTTCTCATTGGTTGCTTGTTTTTTGGCATCATCATTGGTCCGTGAAACCCTGAGATGAGCTTACTCTTTTTGTTTTTATCCAATTAGAATGTAGGATGCGGAGGTTATTACATACACAAGTCACCAGGCTAAGTAATGCAAACTGTCACACGTCTAATGTACTACAAGGGCACTGATAGGAAAAGCTGAATATAGACAAACAACAAATGGTCAGGATAGAGCTAGTAATGTATAAACTCTAGTTACAATAGGTTCTTAGTACACTAAAGATAATCCTCTCAGATGCTGTGTGAGACCCCGTGGGGTTTGCAGAAGTTATATTAAGTGTGACTAACAGCAGGGTGAGTTCAGTTCTGCTGCAGAAACATCATGAAGCCACAAAATCAGCAATTAAGTGCCTCATTACACAAGGTGTGAATGCACAATAATGGCCAGATTACAAGTGGAGCAGTATTTAACGTTCCCACTCACAAGTTAACTCCGTTAGAAGTAAGATTTTTGCGCTTCGGGTAGTGCGCGTATTACAAGTTGAAATTAAATAGGTTTTCGCTCACGCACTAATCTGTTGCGCACAAAAAGCCTAACTTAGAATATCGCAAACGTGTTAACTTATTCCCCCATAGAAGTGGATGGAGCAAAAAAGTGGAAAAAACCCTAAACCTAGCACCCTACTCACGCGCAAATCCGATTGCATATTCTAAAGTTCGCTAACCAAACATGAAAATATAAATATTTCACATTCCAATGTTCTTTACATAACAGAACATGTTCTATTTATTCATAAATTCATATTTCTACATATATCTGATGGTATTTTAGTACCATCTATAGCTATAGGTGCAGATATATATAGCTATATATAGGAATATCTGATAATAAATATATATAACACATTCTGCTATGTGCAGAATTTTGAAATGTGAGATATTTACAGTAAATACACAGTATAACACTTTATTAAATATGAATATTGCATAAATACATTGTATTTACATGTTTACAGCTACTTAACTGCAAAGGGCTCCACTGCACTCCACTCCACTCCACTGCACTCTATGAGGCCTATTTATCAAAGGTGCGGATCAGGTCCGCAAGACCTCGCTGAATGCGGAGAGCAATACGCTCTCCGTATTCAGCATTGCACCAGCAGATCTCGTGGCCCTGATCTGAGCAGGCAGATAGGGTTATAGAGCAGCGGTCTTTAGAAGATTCGCCAGAAACACGGGCCCACAAGCTTTATATAGAGCTTGATAAATGGGCCTCTATATATGTTTACATACATATTTATGTGAAAAAGAAGAAATAGAGCGCAACAGGTACATTCAAGTGTAGTTTAATAGACAGGATTACACGCAAAACATACAATTGCACTTACTCGATGTAAGTTAAAAACAGGCGTCCATAGCAATACATGTAGTATTCACGACAATCAGGAGTAGAGGTGGTTTTTTAACTCTCCGATGCTCCCCAGCGTCTCCGGAACTCCCTGAGGCTGTGATCACATGATGGTTGAGTGTAGTGCGTATACCGGACGCAGCAAAAGTCCAGAAATACCCCTATGCGTTTCTCCCTGTCAACGGCCGGGCTTTATCAAGAGGACAAATATCGGATAGGGAACTCCATTATTTTCTTTCCTTAAATAGGCCAATTTTTCATTAAAACACGCCTCCCACCCATCATGGGGTGTGTTATGATGTCTCCCTTTTTCATTGGTTATTTACAATCCAATCAGATCCACATGTCATAGGGGTAAGTACATCTCTCACTACCCATACTAAGACATAGGGAGAATGGGGGGCGTGTGTTTAAAACTGTTGTAAATCATTATCACTTGCAAGAAATTTGATCGTTTTGGAGAAATAATAGAACCAGATCTAGATATAAAACATGGTCATGACTAAATATTTTATGAAGTAAATAACTAACTTCTTAAAACATTAAAACATAATTTCGAGCATTATGAAAAATATATACAAAAAAATCATAAAAACTCATTCAAAATTCATAAAGAATTCATAAAAATACCTAAAATCTATATTGTATCATTGCACAAATCATATGCATACACATTAATTGATGCTAAAACTAGAATTAAAAAAAAACGATAGAACTATTTCATATGAGTTTCTAAAAACCACTTTATATACATTTCTAAAATCCTATCTGAAGAGAACATTTAAACAGTGACCTAGTGATCTACATGTGTGCTGCCACATCTATGTCGATATTGAGACCTGCAGGATGTAAACTTTTTAATTTGTAAATCCTGAGGGTCTCTAATTTTCTAAGTTCTAGCAACCTATTTTGTTTACTTGGTGGGACCCAATCAATTACTTGAACTTTTAAAGAGTTAGGTTTGTTATTGTGATGGTCTAAAAAAATGTTTAGAGACACTGGGGCCGAATTATCAAGCTCCGAATGGAGCTTGATACGTCTGTTTCCGCGCAAGCCTTAAGGTTCGCCAGAAACAGCAGTTAAGACCGCTGTTCCATAACTGATCCGCCTTTTCTGAGGCTGCGGACATCAATCTGCCTAATCCTATACGATCGGGCTGATTGACACCCCTGCTAGTGACCGATTTGCCGCAAATCTGCAGGGGGCGGCATTTCATAAGTAGTTCACAAGAACTGCTTGTGCAAAGATAAATACCGACAGCGTATGCTGTGGAAATTCATTGATGTCTATCGGACATGATCTACTCAGCAGATTATGTCGGACAGGCCGATAATAAATCGGCTCCACTGTGTTTTACGAATCCTTTATATTATAAATATTCTCATTCACCCTACGTCTTATCTTTCTTTTCATGCGACCAACGTATAATAGGCCACACCCACATTCTAACAGGTAAACTTTGATAAATATCCCCCTATATCTTTGAGCCCTTAGAAGTTTTTAATGCAATATTTTTTTTAAATAATTGTTATTAGATATGGTTATTATGAGTGTAACTGTATTTTTCAATGTATTTTTGATGTGTTTTGTGCCTTTTTTTGCTTAGTGCACACAGTTTACCAGAGCTCTGAGGACACGCAAAATGTTTAAATATACACAGTATATATCAGTAATTAAAGGGACAGTTAACCCAAATTTTCAAATAGGTAATTCCTATAAAGTTGCTAACGATTTTTAGTTTGCACTGTAGCCTAATTTTTTAGCCTAAATTGTTTATCATAATCGTTAGGTTGTTCAGTGTCCAGCTCTAACTCAGCAAATTCTCGTCCTTCCATGCTTCTGTGTTTTTGCGCATGCGCATTGCACCGCTAACACTCTAGGGGGAGCATTACTTACCAGGTACAAGAGATGAAACGAAACTGCAGCCGGAAATATCAGACGTCTAGGAACATGAGAAAGGATTTTGAGTTCCTTCCCCCTACAGTGTTAGCGGCGCAATGCACATGCACAAAAACACAGGAGAGTGCAAGGACGAGAATTTGCCGAGTTAGAGCTGGACACCGAACAACCTGACGATCATGATGACGAAATATGGGAGGGGACAGGCGGGCATTTTAAACAGCAAGTAAGAAACAAGTAAGTAGTAATGCTTATAAACAATTTCGGCTAATAAATTAGGCTACAGTGCAAACTAAAAATCGTTAGCAACTTTATAGGAATTGCATATTTGAAAATTTGGGTTGACTGTCCCTTTAAGTACTGCATTACAAAAGGTCTACACGCACAATAATTTATTATACATGCACAGTATATATCAGTAATTAAGTACTGCATTACAAAAGGTCTGCACACACAATAATTTATTATACATGCACAGTATATATCAGTAATTAAGTACTGCATTACAAAAGGTCTGCACACACAATAATTTATTATACATGCACAGTATATATCAGTAATTAAGTACTGCATTACAAAAGGTCTGCACACACAATAATTTATTATACATGCACAGTATAAATCAGTAATTAAGTGCTGCATTACAAAAGGTCTGCACACACAATAATTTATTATACATGCACAGTATATATCAGTAATTAAGTACTGCATTACAAAAGGTCTGCACACACAATAATTTATTATACATGCACAGTATATATCAGTAATTAAGTACTGCATTACAAAAGGTCTGCACACACAATAATTTATTATACATGCACAGTATATATCAGTAATTAAGTACTGCATTACAAAAGGTCTGCACACACAATAATTTATTATACATGCACAGTATAAATCAGTAATTAAGTGCTGTATTACAAAAGGTCTGCACACACAATCATTTATTATACATGCACAGTATACATAAGTAATTAGGTGCTGCATTGTGGAGAACATTTTCCTCCTGGAATAAAGATGTTATGTCTTATCCTCTGACCACAGGCTGCACCATATTTGAGAATTGTAAGAGCTGTCACAATGGCTCATGGGGAGGCATGCTGGACGACTTCTACGTGAAGGGAAGTTACTGTGCGGAGTGCCGGATGGGTTGGTATGGAGGAGACTGCATGAGTAAGTGTTATTATCTTCCCTGACAGACATTACTGAACAGTAATTGAACATAGATATTAATTTGCTTATTGATAACCTCATCTGTGAACAGGACTGGACATCATCATTATGTGACCTCTAGGTCACGCCCCAGAGAATCTGCTCCTAATGGGCGAGATTACATATACGGTGCAGGCTTCAGCATAACTGCTTAAACCCGCGCCACCCATAATTTCATCTCGCACATCGGGGTATCACATATATGGCGCCGGCAGTTCATAAAGTGTCGTAAGTCGGATAAACTAGTGATGTCCAGAAATGAGCGTAAATACAAATTTCTGGAGTAGCCAGTGATTTACGGCACTTTAGAAACTGCCGGTGCCTAAGAAAATAAAAAAAGATATCAAATCTCCCATAAAAGTCTAAACCGCCTTCCAAAAATAAACCTGACACATAAAAACCCCTATATCCACAATCCCCCCACATCGCAACTAATAATAAATGTATTAACCCCTCAACTGACAACACCCCACAACGCAGTATGCCTAATTAAACTATTAAGCTCTAATCCGCTATTCACTCACATCGCAATCTACCTAGAAAAAGTATTAACCCCTAAATCCGCCAACCCTAACATTGTAAACTACTTAATAAATGTATTAACCCCTAATCCACCATTAATCTACATCCCAAAGTACCTATTAAAATAATTAACCCCTAATCCGCCATTAACCCACATCACAACAAACCTTATAAATCTATTAACCCTAATCCGCCAAACCCAAACAAAGCAATAATCCTAATAAAACTGTTAACCCCTAATCCACCAAACCCCCTCAATGCATTTACCCTAATTAACCTAATAACCCCTAATCCGCCAAACCCCCACAATGCAAGTACCCTAATTAACCTATTAACCCCTAATCCACCAAAACCCCACAATGCAAATAGCTAACAGCTAGATTACGAGTTTGGCGTTATGAGTGAAAAAGCATTGTTATGCTTCATAGCGCTGCTTTTTCCCTAACGCCGCTATTACAAGTCTTGCAGGTATAGGTGTACCGCACACCTTTTTGGTCATCATGCAACGTCAGTACCGCACTTTTAAAAAAGTCCTTTTTCAATGGGACTCCCATAGCGCCGGTATTACGAGTTTGCCTGGGAGGCCAAAAAGTGAGCGGTACACTCTATAACCACACGATCCGTACCGCCATCTAAACTCAGTAGTTATGAGTTTTACGTTATAAATCTGTAGCATAAAACTCATAACTAAAGTGTTAAAAAGTACACTAACACCCATAAACTACCTATTAACCTCTAAACCGAGGCCCTCCCGCATCGCAAACACTAAAATATATTTATTAACCCCTAGTCCACCGCTCCCCGACATAGTTGCCACTATAATAAACTTATTAACCCCTAAACTGCTGTCCTTCCGCATCGCAAACACTATTTAAATATTATTAACCCCTAATCTGCCGTCCGCCCACACCGCCACTATAATAGACCTATTAACCCCTAAACCGCCGCCCTCCCGCATCACTACATAAATATATTAACCCCTAAACCTAACCCTAACGTAACCCTAAATCTAACCCTAACCCTAATGTAACCCTAACACTCCCTAACTTAAATATAATTAAAATAAATCTAAATAAAACTTAGAATTATTACCTAAATAATTCCTATATAAAACTAAATACATACTTACCTGTAAAATAAAACCTAAGCTACAGTAGCTACAATATAACTAATAGTTATATTGTAGCTAGCTTAGGTTTTATTTTTATGTCACAGGTAAGTTTGTATTTATTTTAACTAGGTAGACTAGCTAGTAAATAGTTATTAACTATTTACTAACTACCTAGTTAAAATAAATACAAACTTACCTGTAAAATAAAACCTAACCTACCATACACTAAAAACTAACATTACAATAAAACTAAAACATTAAATTGATCAAATACAATTATCTAAATTGCAAAAAAATAAATAAACACTAAATTGCACAAAATAAAAAATGAAATTATCCAAAATAAAAACGAATTACTCCTAATCTAATAGCCCTATCAAAACAAAAAAGCCCCCCCAAAATAAAAAAAAAAACCCTAGCCTACACAAAACTGACAATTGCCCCAAAGAAATCAGCTCTTTTACCTGTAAAAAAATACTAACAAGCCCTTAACAGTAAGACCCACCACCCACACAACCAAACCCCCCAAATAAAAACCTATCTAAATTAACCTAAGCTAACCATTGCCCTGGAAAGGGCATTTGGATGGGCATTGCCCTTAAAAGGGCATTTAGCTCTTTTACATTGCCCAAAACCCTACTCTAAAAATAAAACCCACCCAATAGACCCTTAAAAAAACCTAACACTAACCCCCAATGATCCACATACAGTTTTCGAAGACCAGACATCCATCCTCATCCAAGTGGGCAGAAGTCTTCATCCAAGCGGGCAGAAGTCTTCATCCAAGCGGGCAGAAGTCTTCATCCAAGAGGGCAGAAGTCTTCATCCAGATGGCATCTTCTATCTTCATCCATCTGGCGCGGAGCGGGTCCATCTTCAAGACATCCGGCGCAGATCATCCTCTGCTTCCGATGTTCACTGTATAATGAAGTTTCCCTTTAAGTGACGTCATCCAAGATGGCGCCCCTTACATTCCGATTGGCTGATAGAATGCTATCAGCCAATAGGAATTAAAGGTGAAAAAATCCTATTGGCTGTTGCAATCAGCCAATAGGATTGAGCTTTCATCCTATTGGCTGATCCAATCAGCCAATAGGATTGAGCTTGCATTTTATTGGCTATTCCAATCAGCCAATACTCTACAGCGAACATCGAAAGAAGAGGATGCTCCACGACAAATGTCTTGAAGATGGACCCGCTCCGCGCCGGATGGATGAAGATAGAAGATGCCGTCTGGATGAAGACTTCTGCTCACTTGGATAAAGACTTCTGCCCGCTTGGATGAAGACTTCTGCCGCCTGGATGAGGATGGATGTTTGGTCTTCAAAAACTGGTATTGGATCGTCGGGGGTTAGTGTTAGGTTTTTTTTAAGGGTTTATTGGGTGGGTTTTATTTTTTAGAGTAGGGTTTTGGGCAATGTAAAAGAGCTAAATGCCCTTTTAAGGGCAATGCCCATCCAAATGCCCTTTTCAGGGCAATTGTTATCTTTGCCCTGAAAAGATAACCATTGGCAAAGGTTTTTATTTGGGGGGTTTGGTTGTGTGGGTGGTGGGTTTTACTGTTGGGGGGTTGTTTGTATTTTTTTTACAGGTAAAAAAGCTGATTTCTTTGGGGAAATGCCCTGCAAAAGGCCCTTTTAAGAGCTATTGGCAGTTTAGTGTAGGCTAGGGTTTTTTTTTTAGTTTGGGGGGGCTTTTTTTATTGTGATAGGACTATTAGATTAGGAGTAATTAATTTGTATTTTGAATAATTTATTTTTTTATTTTGTGTAATTTAGTGTTTATTTTTTTGTATTTGATTAATTTAATTGTTTTATTTTATTGTAATGTTAGTGTCAGCCGCTCTGGAATCAATCCGGGATGTAACCCAACTGCTAGCGTGAATTGAAAGCACACGCTAGCACACTGAGAAATATCCAGGACGTGACCCACTCAGGAAGCAGATTAGAAGATAACAAAAATGAATATTGTTCCAGAATGCAGGAAAGCCACAAAGGATAAAACGTCCCTTTAAGTAGTACAAAGAACAAAAAGGAAATGCTCTTACTTTGAAGCTTCTGAAAAAGGTCCTCTTTAGCAGGCTTGTAAAACAAAGGAAAAGTTCTCTTTTGCAGCTTGTAAAAGTATAATGTCCCTTTAAGCAGGTTTATAACAAACAGAAAGGCAAAGTTCTCTTTTGCAGCTTGTAAAAGTAAATGTCCCTTTTAAGCAGGTGTATAACAAACAGAAAGGCAAAGTTCTCTTTTGCAGCTTGTAAAAGTATAATGTCCCTTTAAGCAGGTTTATAACAAACAGAAAGGCAAAGTTCTCTTTTGCAGCTTGTAAAAGTAAATGTCCCTTTTAAGCAGGTGTATAACAAACAGAAAGGCAAAGTTCTCTTTTGCAGCTTGTAAAAGTAAATGTCCCTTTTAAGCAGGTGTATAACAAACAGAAAGGCAAAGTTCTCTTTTGCAGCTTGTAAAAGTAAAATGTCCCTTTAAGCAGGTCTTGTTTAACAAAGAATAGGTTTAAAGGTAAAGGCCAAAGCAAGGTCAGGCAGGCAGAAGTCGGCATCCAAATATCAGCAAAAGGTATAGGCAAAAGACAGGGTCAGGCAAGCAGAAGTCGGCATCCAAGTGTCAGCAAAAGGGTAATAGCTACAGGCAAGGTCAGGCAGGCAGAAGTCAATGTCCAAATATCAGCAAGTAGGGATTAGGCAAGAGGCTTGGTCAGGCAGGCAGAAGTCGGTACACAGAAGAATAAAACTGATATGGTACTCACAATCCAGGGAAACAAACAAACGGGCCCAGATTCAGATCTCCCGCCGAGATTTAAAGGGCAGGAGCGTAACCGTCATCAGAGGGGTGTGAGAGAAAGCGTCATGTTGCTAAGCAACATGACGTCAGAGACACAGAGGAGTTCCGGGAGCCGCGGCGACACGGCGATGAACGGAAGCGCTCATGACAGCACCCCCTCCTCAAGGGCCCCTCCGGGGGACAGGACCAGGTCTATCAGGATGAGTCTTGTGGAAGGTCTTGACCAATATTGGAGCATTTACTTGATGAGCAGGTTCCCAAGAACGTTCCGTGACTGGATAACCCTTCCAATGAATGAGATAATACAATTTCTTGCCCCGCAATTTGGAATCTAGAATATGGCTGATCTCAAACTCAGGATGTCCATGCACCAATAACGGTGGAGGTTTAGAAAAAGGCTTAGAATACCTGTTAATCATCACAGGTTTTAAAAGAGAAACATGGAATACCGGATGGACTTTGAGAGACTTGGGTAAAGCTACCCGATAAGCAGTGGAACATACCTGACCCAGTATTCGGAAAGGACCCACATATCGTGGTCCCAATTTGTTAGAAGGTTGTTTCAGGCGAAGAAATCGAGAGGAAATCCAAACTTTATCACCAGGGCGATATTTGGGAGCCTTTTTCCGTCGAAGATCCGAAAAGAACTTGTAACGTCTAGAAGTTACAGAAAGAATACGATGTATCTTCTGCCAATGTCGAGTTAATCTTCGGGCTGTAAGATCAGAAGCAGGATTCACTGTGGAGGAAGTATGCAAAGGGAACGTCCTAGGCTGATATCCGTAAGCTGCATGAAAAGGAGAAGTCTGAAGGGAGGAATTGTACCGGGCATTATGGGCCAATTCAGCCAAAGGAAGGTAAGAAGTCCAGTTAGAATGATAATGATCCACATAATGTCTAAGATATGTTTCAAGACACTGGTTTACTCTTTCAGTCTGACCATTCGATTGTGGGTGGTGAGAAGTAGAGAGAGATATAGTAGTACCAAAATGTTTACAAAGTGACCTCCAAAATCGAGAAACGAATTGTACCCCTCTATCTGAAACAATATCAAGAGGAAATCCATGGATTCTTACAATATGTAGAATAAAAAGTTCAGAGAGTCTTTTGGCAGATGGTAATCCTGGCAAGGGTACAAAATGAGCCGTCTTAGTGAACCTGTCGACCACCACCCAGATAGTATTGTTCCCAGTGGACAAGGGAAGATCGGTAATAAAGTCCATGGATACATGAGTCCAAGGCTGGTGAGGTATAGGCAATGGTTGGAGTAATCCTGAAGGAAGTTGGCGTGGAGTTTTGTTCATGGCACATTGTGTGCATACTGAGACGTAATCCTTCACATCTTGAGAGAGTGTAGGCCACCAGACATGTTGTTTGAGGTTTCGAGTGGTAATACTGATGCCAGGATGTCCAGAAAGGGGACTATCATGAGCCCAAAATAAAATCTTGGAACGAAGGCGTTCAGGAACAAAGAGTAAACCATTGGGAGGTTTACAGGACAAAGGAAGACGCTCTTGAGCGGACTGTAATTCTTGTAACCAAGAAGTTGTTAACTGGGCAATGACTTCATGAGGTTGGAGAATGGTACCAGACTCAGGAACTGGGGTATCTTGAAATTGTCTGGAAAGTGCGTCTGCTTTAATATTTTTTGAACCAGGTATGTAAGACAAATTATAGTGAAACCGAGAGAAGAATAAGGACCAGCGTGCTTGCCTGGAATTTAGTCGTTTGGCTGTTTGGAGATACAGAAGGTTCTTATGATCAGTAAGTATAGTAAATGGCAAAGAAGTACCTTCCAGCCAATGTCTCCATTCATCCAATGCCATCTTGATGGCAAGCAACTCTTTATTCCCTACGTCATAGTTAAATTCGGAAGGAGTGAATTTTTTAGAGAAAAAAGCAACAGGATGAATCCTTCCAGTCTCTGGTATTCGTTGAGACAGAACCGCTCCAGCAGCAACAGAGGAAGCATCCACCTCCAGAATAAATTGAAACTCAGGATTTGGATGACGAAGGATAGGAGCTGAGGAAAAAGCTTCTTTGAGAGATTCAAAAGCTTCTATAGCCTCAGACGGCCATACTTTACAGTTTTGTCCTTTTCTTGTGAGAGAAGTAAGAGGAGAAGTAATAGTAGCAAAATTCTTGATGAACTTTCTGTAATAATTGGCGAAGCCTAGGAAACGTTGTAAAGCCTTCAAAGAATCAGGTCTAGGCCAATCCAAAATGGCAGAAAGTTTAGTAGGGTCCATTTCGAATCCAGATGCCGATATTACATAACCCAGAAAGGGTATGATTTTTTGATGGAAAGAACATTTCTCCAGTTTAGCAAACAGATGGAATTCTCTTAGACGTTGAAGTACTTTCTTGACGTGGTGCACATGATCTTGGTGGTTCTGAGAAAAAATTAAGATGTCGTCCAGGTATATGATAACAAAAATATTCAAAAAATCACGAAAGATCTCATTTACAAAATGCTGGAAAACCGCCGGAGCATTGCATAGCCCAAAGGGCATGACCAAATATTCATAATGCCCAAATCGAGTGTTAAAGGCAGTCTTCCACTCATCTCCTTTGCGTATACGGATCAAGTTGTATGCACCACGTAGGTCGAGTTTGGTGAAAATGGTGGCTCCCTGAAGATAAGTAAAAAGTTCAGGAATAAGGGGCAGAGGATAACTGTTCTTGATGGTAATCTGATTCAATCCACGATAATCAATACAGGGTCTTAATCCGCCATCCTTTTTTCCCACAAAAAAGAAACCAGCCCCTACAGGGGAAGAGGAGGGTCGAATAAATCCTCTAGCCAGATTGTCTTTTATATATTCTTCCAGAGCCATGTTTTCTGGTTTAGAAAGTGGATATGTTTTGCCTCGAGGATAGGCAGCCCCAGGAAGGAGGTCAATGGGACAATCAAAAGGGCGATGAGGAGGAAGACGTTCCGCTTCTTTTTTGGAGAAGACATCCACAAAGTCATGGTAATGCATAGGTAAGGATTCCGGAGTTTCAACTGTGAGAGCAATAGTGAGTGGTAACTTAGTAATCTCTTGAAGACATTTAGTCTGGCATGTAGATCCCCAGGAAGTGAGTTCACCGAAAGTCCAAGAAAAAATGGGATTGTGAATCTGGAGCCAGGGTAATCCCAAGATAATGGGAAATTGCGGAGTGGGAATGACATCGAAACAAATTGTCTCAGAATGAAGTATTCCTACGGTGAGGATTAAGGGTTGAGTAGAAAACTGAATGTATCCAGAACCCAAAGGATCTCCACTGACCGTAGAGACTGAAATGGAATACTCCTTCTTTAGTAAGGGTATAGAATGAGTAGAAACAAATGTAGAGTCAATGAACACACCTCCAGCACCAGAATCAATTAGGGCTTGGGTATAGATCTTCTTTTGTCCAATTAGAAGAGTTACTGGAACAAAGAGTTTCTTGTATAGGGAATGACCACTATTTTGGCTTAACTCAGTTCCCTGGACTAGAGTTAAGCCCTGGCTTTTACTGGCCTAGTAGGACAATCCCTTAATAAATGTCCTTTAAGGCCACAGTACAGACATAAGCCAAGAGTCCGTCTTCTTAAGCGTTCAGTCTCAGTTAATTTTATACTTCCTACTTCCATGGGTTCAGCCTGATCAGTAGTAGGAGAGGCTGGAGTGACTGGACTAGAAAAACGAGGAGCTAAACGAAAAGGAGTTCGAGTGGCAGTCCTCTGTGTTCTATCCTTTTCTTGTTGGCGTTCACGAAACCTGGCGTCGAGACAGATACAGAGATTTATTAAGGCTTCTAAGGACTCTGGAAGTTCACGATACACCAATTCATCCTTGAGACGCTCAGAAAGTCCTTTACGGAAAGCGGCTCTGAGTGCTCCCTGATTCCAAGTGGTTTCAGAGGCAAGGGTGCGGAACTCAATTGCATATTGAGAGACTGGTTGATTTCCTTGACGTAAATCCAGGAGAGTTGCTTCAGCAGCGGATGACCTTCCAGGTTTATCGAATACGTTTGAGAATGTAGATAGAAATGTATCAACATCCAACAGTATAGGATCATTCTTTTCTAGCAAAGGTGACACCCAAGCCAAGGCTTTTCCTTTCATTAAGGAAATAAGAAACGTGATTCTAGAAGAGGCAGTAGCAAAGAGAGTAGGGCTATTTCGGAAATGAAGACGGCATTGATTCAAAAAGCCTCTACATTCTTCAGGATTCCCATCATATTTATCCGGAAGAGGAATCCTGGGACTTAGTTGTACCTGAGACTGATTGTTAGGAATCGGAGGAGGTAATGCCTCAATCGGATTTGGATTGGGATTAGGATTGGGAGGTGCGGTAGCAACCAAATTTTGTAATAGAGCAGTAATTTGATCAAGTTTAGTGTCCAGAGACTGCAAGTGAGTGGCATGAGAACCCAAGAGCTGTCCCTGGTGAGCCACGGCCATAGATAATTCAGTGGGGTCCATTTTTATGGCCCGTTTGTAATGTCAGCCGCTCTGGAATCAATCCGGGATGTAACCCAACTGCTAGCGTGAATTGAAAGCACACGCTAGCACACTGAGAAATATCCAGGACGTGACCCACTCAGGAAGCAGATTAGAAGATAACAAAAATGAATATTGTTCCAGAATGCAGGAAAGCCACAAAGGATAAAACGTCCCTTTAAGTAGTACAAAGAACAAAAAGGAAATGCTCTTACTTTGAAGCTTCTGAAAAAGGTCCTCTTTAGCAGGCTTGTAAAACAAAGGAAAAGTTCTCTTTTGCAGCTTGTAAAAGTATAATGTCCCTTTAAGCAGGTTTATAACAAACAGAAAGGCAAAGTTCTCTTTTGCAGCTTGTAAAAGTAAATGTCCCTTTTAAGCAGGTGTATAACAAACAGAAAGGCAAAGTTCTCTTTTGCAGCTTGTAAAAGTATAATGTCCCTTTAAGCAGGTTTATAACAAACAGAAAGGCAAAGTTCTCTTTTGCAGCTTGTAAAAGTAAATGTCCCTTTTAAGCAGGTGTATAACAAACAGAAAGGCAAAGTTCTCTTTTGCAGCTTGTAAAAGTAAATGTCCCTTTTAAGCAGGTGTATAACAAACAGAAAGGCAAAGTTCTCTTTTGCAGCTTGTAAAAGTAAAATGTCCCTTTAAGCAGGTCTTGTTTAACAAAGAATAGGTTTAAAGGTAAAGGCCAAAGCAAGGTCAGGCAGGCAGAAGTCGGCATCCAAATATCAGCAAAAGGTATAGGCAAAAGACAGGGTCAGGCAAGCAGAAGTCGGCATCCAAGTGTCAGCAAAAGGGTAATAGCTACAGGCAAGGTCAGGCAGGCAGAAGTCAATGTCCAAATATCAGCAAGTAGGGATTAGGCAAGAGGCTTGGTCAGGCAGGCAGAAGTCGGTACACAGAAGAATAAAACTGATATGGTACTCACAATCCAGGGAAACAAACAAACGGGCCCAGATTCAGATCTCCCGCCGAGATTTAAAGGGCAGGAGCGTAACCGTCATCAGAGGGGTGTGAGAGAAAGCGTCATGTTGCTAAGCAACATGACGTCAGAGACACAGAGGAGTTCCGGGAGCCGCGGCGACACGGCGATGAACGGAAGCGCTCATGACAGTTAGTTTTTAGTGTAAGGCAGGTTAGGTTTTATTTTACAGGTAACTTTGTATTTATTTTAACTAGGTAGTTAGTAAATAGTTAATAACTATTTACTAGCTAGTCAACCTAGTTAAAATAAATACAAACTTACCTGTGAAATAAAAATAAAACCTAAGCTAGCTACAATGTAACTATTAGTTTTATTGTAGGTAGCTTAGGTTTTATTTTACAGGTAAGTATGTATTTAGTTTTAAATAGGTTATTTAGGTAATAATTGTAAGTTTTATTTAGATTTATTTTAATTATATTTAAGTTAGGGGGTGTTAGGGTTAGGTTCAGGTTACATTAGGGTTAGACTTATGCTTAGGGTTATGTTAGGGTTAGGTTTAGGGGTTAATATATTTATGTAGTGTTAGTGATGTGGGAGTCCAGAGGTTTAGGGGTTAATAACTTTAGTATAGTGGCGTCAACATTGGGGGCGGCAGATTAGGGGCTAATAAGTGTAGGTAGGTGGTGGCAATGTTCGGGCCAGCAGATTAGGGGTTAATAACTGTATGTAGGTGACGGTGACATCGGGGCAGCACATTAGGGGTTAATAACTGTAATGTAGGTGGCGGCGATGTTAGGGGCAGCAGATTAGTGGTGTTTAGACATGTTTTTTATGTTAGGGTGTTAGGTTTAAACATAACTTTTTCTTTCCCCATAGATATCAATGGGGCTGCGTTACGCAGCTTTTGTTTCCGCGACCAGGTGTTAGGCTTTTTTTTAGCCGATTCTCCCCATTGATGTCTATGGGGAAATTGTGCACGAGCACGTCAAAACAACGATTGTATTTGGGTGAGGTATGGAGCTCAACGTAACCATATCGCCCGTACAAGCCGGGTTTTACAAAACCTGTAATAGCAGCGCTATAGGGAGGTGAAATAGCGCCGCTTTTGTGGCGGTCGTTAATTTCCCTATAGCGCTCAAAACTTGTTTAGACATGTTTTTTATGTTAGGGTGTTAGGTTTAAACATAACTTTTTCTTTCCCCATAGATATCAATGGGGCTGCGTTACGCAGCTTTTGTTTCCGCGACCAGGTGTTAGGCTTTTTTTTAGCCGATTCTCCCCATTGATGTCTATGGGGAAATTGTGCACAAGCACGTCAAAACAACGATTGTATTTGGGTGAGGTATGGAGCTCAACGCAACCATATCGCCCGTACAAGCCGGGTTTTACAAAACCTGCAGTAGCAGCGCTATAGGGAGGTGAAATAGCACCGCTTTTTTAGCGGTCGTTAATTTCCGTATAGCACTCAAAACTCGTAATCTAGCTGTAATTTAATTACTAAACCCCCTAACCTAACACCCACTAAATTAACCTCAAATTACATAAAATAATAAAATGATAAATTACAATTAAAATAAAAAATCCTAACAGTACTAAGAAAAATAAACCTAAGATTAAATTAAAATAAATTAATCTAAGATTTCCAAAAATAAAAAAGTCTAACACTACAGAAAATAATAAACAAAATTATCCAAAATTAAAAAATTAAACGTAATCCCTATGAAAATAAAAAAGCCCCCCCAAAATAAAATAAAATACCTAATATAATGCTAAACTACCAATAGCCCGTAAAAGGGCCCTTTGTAGGGCATTGCCCTAAATTAAACAGCTCTTGTAGGGCATTCAGCTCTTTTAAGAGTGCCAAATAAATCCCTAATCTAACCCTCCCAAAGAATAAAAAAAATCCTAACTCTAACCCCCAAATAGGTACTCACCCTTCCTCAAGTCCGGTGGAGAAGGTCCTGTGGCAGGCGTTGAAGTCTTCTCCCAAGCGGCCGACATCTTCTTCCAAGCGGGGACCACTTCCTTCTTCATTCAGGACCAAGCCGGTGAGGAGCTGAGATGAGCGCGGAGCTCTTATCTGATTGGCTGATTTGAATTTGAAGAATCAAATCAGCCAATAGGATTGCAAGGGAAGCCATATTTAAACTCGTACCTTGAATTCACTATTCAGTGTACGGCTGTGATCGTATGAAGAGGATCCTCCACGCTCCATGGCTCCATGGTTGTTGGTCCTTCTCCGCGCTCATCTCCGCTCCACGTCGGATTGGTCCTGGATGAAGAAGGAAGTGGTCCCCACTTGGAAGAAGATTTCTGCCGCTTGGAAGAAGACTTTACTGCCTGGAACAGGACCTTCTCTGCTGGACTTCAGGAACAGTGAGTTCCTATTTGGGGGTTAGAGTTAGGATTTTTTTTTTTTAGATTAGGGATTTATTGGGCACTCTTAAAAGAGCTGAATGCCCTTTTAAGGGCAGTAAAAGAGCTGAGGACCCTTTTAAGGGCAATGCCCATACAAATACCCCTTATGGGGCAATGGGTAGTTCAGGATTTTTTGGCTTAGGTTTTTTTATTTTATTTCTCCAATCCCCTTATTAGCCTTGTGGCCCTTCTCTGAACTTCTTCTAGTTCTGCAATATCTTTTTTTGCGATCGGTCCCCAGAACTGCACTCCATACTCAAGGTGAGGTCTTACCAGGGCTTTATATAGTGACCGAATTATGCTTTCCTCCCTTGAATCTGCCCTTTTTTTAATACATGCTAGTATCTTATTAGCCTTTGAAGCCGCTGTCCTGCATTGTGCACCCATCTTTAGCTTGTTATCTATTACTACTCCCAAATCCCTTTCCTCCTCTGGCTAAGTCTTGTCCCATTTAAAAAATATGTTGCCTGCTTATTTTTACTTCCAAAATGTAGAACCTTGCATTTTTCCGTATTAAATCTCATTTTCCATTTACTTACCCATACTTCTAATTTTTGCATATCCCTTTGTAATGAAAATTCATCCTGCTCTGACCTAATGACCTTACTTAACTTAGTATCATCTGCAAAAATAGAGATGTCGCTATTTAATCCTTGCTCCAAGTCATTTATAAAAATATTAAAAAGAACAGGGCCCAGTACTGATCCCTGGGGGACTCCACTGATTACCTTTGTCCAATCTGAGTATGATCCATTTACTACTACTCGTTGCTCCCTATCTTTTATCCAGTTATTTATCCATGAGCTAACATTTTCCGCTATTCCCAGTCCCTTCATTTTGTGCATTAATCTCTCATGCGGCACTGTATCAAATGCCTTTGCAAAATCTAAGTATATCACATCAACTGATTCCCCTTTATCTATATTTTACTTACTTCCTCATAGAATCTAATTAGATTAGTTTGACATGATCTATTTCTCCTAAAACCATGCTGATTAGAACTCATAATCTTGTTTACATGAATATGCTCATCAATATAATCCCTTATAATCCCTTCAAATATCTTCCCCACTATTGATGTCAGACTAACTGGTCTATAGCTTCCTGGATCATTCCTGCTTCTCTTTTTGAAGAGTGGCACCACATCAGCTTTACGCCAATCCTGGGGTACCATGCCCGAGGATAATGATCTTGAAAAATTAAGAGTAGAGGTTTGTCTATAACAGTGCTAAATTCCCTTAAAGGGACACTCATGTTAAATTACATTTTCATGATTCAGATACAGCATGTAATTTTAAACAACTTTCCAATTTACTTCCATAAAAAAAAATGTGCACAGTCTTTTATATTTACACTTTTTGAGTCACCAGTTCCTACTGAGCATGTGCAAGAATTCACAGACTATACGTATATGCATTTGTGATTGGCTGATTGCTATCACATGGTACAGGGGGAGTGGAAATATGCATAACTTTGAAATTTGTTATAAAAAAATCTACTACTCATTTGAAATTCAGAGTACATGCTATTGTATTGTCTTGCATTTGTTGATTATGCAAATCTACTGTGTTTACTGGTCCTTTAAAGGGACAGTCTACACCAGAACACCAGACTGCCCCCTTATCTCAGTGCTTTTGACAGACATACAGTTTAGCCAACCAGTGCAGACTCCTAAATAACTCCACGGGAGTGAGCACAATGTTATCTATATGACACACATGAACTAGTACTGTTTAACTGTGAAAAACTTTCAAAATGCTCTGAGCTAGGAGGCGGTTTTCAACGGTTTAGAAATCAGCTTGAGCCTGCCTAGGTTTAGCTTTTCAAAATTACCACCAAGGGAACAAAGCAAATTTAATGATAAAAGTCAATTGGAAAGTTGTTTTAAATGGCATGCTCTATCTGAATCATGAAAGTTTAATTTTGACTAGACTGTACCTTTAACACCCTTGAGTGTATTCCATCTGGGCCTGGAGTTTTATTTACCTTAATATTATCCATTTTTTTCCTGATATCCTCTAAACATAACCCAGTTAGTGGTATGGACTGGCATGTTCTATTTTGTTCCAAAGTATCATCCAATGGTTCCTCTCTTGTGGACACTGAAGAAAAAAACTGGTTTAGTACCGCAGCCTTCTCCCTGTCATTATTTATCATGCTACCCTCCATGCATTTTAATGTACCTATATTATCCTTCTTAGATTTTTTGCTATTTATGTACTTAAAGAACCTTTTAGGGTTAGACTTAGAATCCTTTGCAATTAATTTTTCATTTTTGGCTAATTTGATTGTTTTTTTAGCATGCATTGTTACATTCCTTATAATTGTAACTTATTTACAATTAGTACATTTAGTAAAATTAGTATGTTTTAATTTAGGTAATTGGGGTTAATTTAGGGGGTGTTAGGTTAGGGGGCATAGTAATTTAATTAGTTATTTGTGTTGTGGGGGGTTGGTGGATTAGGGGTTAATAGATTTATTAGCATTATTGCGATGTGTGGCTTTGGCGGATTAGGGGTTAATAGTTTTATTAGGTTTATTGTGTTGTGTTGGTTTGGCGGATTAGGGGTTAATACATTTATTAGGTTTATTGCAATGTGGGTTAATGGCGGATTAGGTAATATACTTTATTAGTTATTGTGGTGGGGGATTGACAGGGGTTAACAGGTAGATAGATATTGTGCATGCGTTAAGTGTTAGTTAATATTTTTAGGGAGTTACGGTGCTCACATTTTCAGTGTAAGGCTTGCTGCGGCTCCCTATGTGTGGCAAAGTGAAAATGGAGTAATTTTTTTAAATTTTCGCTGCATAAGACCTTGCGCTGAATATGTGATACCGATTTGCGACCCGGTTCTATGTTAGCTTATGGAAGTAAAAATTGCGGGCGACGGGTGAAATATACGCGCCTCATTTATATGCGGCGCCGTATATGTGATACCAATACCACATAAAAACTGGCGTTGCCCGCAAACGTAAGCCCGCATATGTAATCTTGCCCCAGGTGTCACCATGGAGTTCTTGTAGGAACCACTCTGCAGACACAGGCAGAGCCCCTCTGCAGGTCACTAGTGATAGAGACACTGGGTAGCTACGGCCGGTACCAGCGTTGGGTTGTGAACATCTCAAGCAGTGAGGGCAGATGACAAATTTTAGTAACGTGTAATTGTGCATGAGAGTCACAGGAACATAATAATAACACTGTCCCCTGGTGTGTAGTGACCATTACAGTTGTACAACTAGCTAACAGCTGGTTACATAAAACTTCATGCAGTACAACAACAAAAATACTTCCAGCAGTCAAGAAATTGCTTGCAACAGTTTAACATTATCTGCCCCTCAGCCAGTCCCCTCACCACAGCATGATGCAAATACCCCTGAAACTGACATTGCCTAGAAAACTTAAAGGGACAGTAGTGTCAAAATTAACCTTTCATGGTTCAGATAGGACATGCAATTTTAAACAACCTTTCAATTTACTTTTATCATCAAATTTGCTTTGTTCTCTTGGTATTCATTTTTGAAAGCTAAACCTAGGTAGGCTCAAACTGATTTCTAAACAGTTGAAAACCGCCTCTTATCTCAGTGCAGTTTGGCAGTTTTTCAGAGTTAGACAAAGCTAGTTCAAGTGTGTCACATAGATAATGTGCTAACTCCCGTGGAATTATTTAGGAGTCAGCATTAATTGGATAAAATGCAAGTCTGTCAAAAGTATTGAGATAAGGGGGCAGTCTGCAGGGGCTTAGATAAAAGGTAATCACAGAGGTAAAAAGTATATTAATATAACAGTGTTGGATATGGAAAACTGGGGAATGGGTAATAAAGGGATTATCTTTCTTTTTAAACAATAAACATTTTCAAATAGACTGTCCCTTTAATTCATTTTTATCTGGTAGTTATGAGAGAGGAATCTAGACAAATGGGCCCAATTTTTTAAAGCTCTCTGGCTTTGTGAGACTCTTGAAGGTGCCGCTTAATACAAGACCCCTCAGGATTGTTTTAAAGGCAATTAGTACCTTGGAGTCTTTAAGTCAAGGGGTAAAGATGCCTGAATACGTAACCCACCAGCAAATATGGATGCTGGAGTTTCAATAAAAAAAAAAATCACTTTCAGTTTCATAACAAAGTGAATAAATGTTTTCTGTAATTTAATGAATGAGGAATAATGACTAACTGGGGGAATGTTATAATGTATGTTGCATAGATGAAGCTGGCTGGACTGGGGGAAATGACAATATGCAGATATCCTAAACATTAAGGGGTTACTGGAGAAGTGAGGTCTCGGGCATGGGTCTGTAATCAGAATTGATATTAAAAGTACATGAAACCCCACATTTTTCTTTCATGATTCAGATAGATCATAAACACTTTCCAATTTACTGGTGGTGTCAAATTTGCTTCATTCTCTTGGTATCCTTTATTGAAGGGGCAGTAGTTTTCTACTGGGAGCTAGATGAGCACATCAGATAAACAAATGACAAGAGACAAATATGTGCAGCCACTAATCAGCAGCTAGCTCCCAGTACTACACTGCTGCTCTTGAGGCTATCTAAGTATGCTTTTCAACAAAGGATACCATGAAAACAAAGGAAATTCGATATTAGTAGTAAATAGTTTCAAATTACATACTCTATCTGAATCATGAAAGAAAAAAAAAAATCATGTACCTTTAAACATCAAGGGGTATATTTATCAAAGTGTCAACTATGTTGCATTCAACGGCATCAATACCCTCGTTTAACATCGCCAAACATCGCGGCCACGGATCTCAATATGCTCTCCTTATTTATAAAAAAAGCCGTTAAAAACATGCGCACCAAGTACGGGGCAATGAGCATCGGACTGTTGTTAACTAGCAGTCATCGATCTTGCGTCTATTCGGCTTTTTCCTAACTTTATTTATACCATTTCACTAAATGTCGCCACTATACTAAAATGTTTAACCCCTATTCCCACGCTCCCCGACACCACCGCAACCTAAATAAAGTTATTAACCCCTATCCCGGCGCTCCCCGACACCGCCGCAACCTAAAGTTATTAACATAGAAAGTAGAAAGAGGGCGCCACAATAGCGTGATACCGTCTGGATATGTAGGTATAGATATAAGTAAGTATTATGCTTACCAGATGGTGTGATACTGTGCTGTGACCAGTGCAAGAAAGCAGGCTAGCACTTATCAGTGGCTAGTACACTGTGGAAGCCAAGCTCCAAAGGCACTTGTCCTAGTTGAAACTCTGAGTGTGTCTCCTGTTGTCTGGACTTCAGGTGCTGCAGAGGTGTAATCTTTTGTGTGTTGTTCAGTTGGTATTGATAAACCACAACACAGACAACTTCAATAAAATGGCTTTTAATACTTATGACGCGTTTCACAACCTCAAACAGGTTGTTTCATCAGATAAAAAAGTGATGAAATAACCTGTTTGAGGTTGAGAAACGCGTCATAAGTATTAAAAGCCATTTTATTTGAAGTTGTCTGTGTTGTGGTTTATCAATACCAACTGAACAACACACAAAAGATTACACCTCTGCAGCACCTGAAGTCCAGACAACAGGAGACACACTCAGAGTTTCAACTAGGACAAGTGCCTTTGGAGCTTGGCTTCCACAGTGTACTAGCCACTGATAAGTGCTAGCCTGCTTTCTTGCACTGGTCACAGCACAGTGTCACACCATCTGGTAAGCATAATACTTACTTATATCTATACCTACATATCCAGACGGTATCACGCTATTGTGGCGCCCTCTTTCTACTTTCTATTTTAACAGTTGTTCCACACTCTCTGGGATCAAGAGGAGCAGCCCTACCCACGTAACAGGAGGATACCTTTATCCCTTCAATTTACTACCAGTCTATGGACATTAAACAGGACTAATACGGTAGACTTGATCTACTATATTTTAAGTGTACTACCTGGTTTTATATTGATTATTGCTTTTTTATATTTTAAATATCAGCGCTCTTTTATATCCCTTTATTGGGATATGTTCATTTTTTCTAAAGTTATTAACCCCTATCCCGGTGCTCCCCGACACTGCCGCAACCTAAATAAAGTTATTAACCCCTATCCCGCCGCTCCCCAACACTGCTGCCACTAAATAAACTTATTATTTTTTATATTTTGGTTTGTTCTTTTTCGTAATTTAGTGTTTTTTTTTTTTTTTGTAATTTAGGACTTTGTAATAATATTTAATTGTATATTTAAATAATTTTAGTAGGGTTAGATTTTTTAATATGTAACTTAGTTTATTTAACTGTAATTTAATTGTAGTATAATAGTTAGGGTAGGTTAGTTAATAGTTTAAAATTAGTTTATTTTAATTCTACAAGTAAGTTTTAATTTATTTAAAGATAGGGATGTTGTAATTTTAATTTAAAGTAAAGGGGTTGTTAGGTTTAGGGGTTCATAGCTTAATTTAGTTTTTTTGGGGGGGCTGACGGTTTAGGGGTTAAAAGGTTTAGTTAGTGGTGGTGATGCGGGAGGCCCGAGGTTTAGGGGTTAATAAGTTTATTTAGTGGCAGCGGTGTCGGGGTGCGGCGGAATAGGGGTTAATAACATTATGTAGGTGGCGGCGATGTCGGGGCGGCAGATTAGGGGTGTTTAGACTCTGGGTTTATGTTAGCGTGTTAGGTGTTAATGTAACTTTTTTTCTACCGTAGAAATCAATGGGGTATGCTTAATTCTCTTGCAGCATTGAACATACGTTTTCGGTGCTTTCATACTCCCATTGATTTCTACGGCATCCGCAGCCTCAAGGGTGGCGGATTGAAAACTAGGTACGATGCGTTTGAATAGCCGCGAGCGTACCTGTTAGGAGTTTGATAAATTGGAAAAAGTGTCAAATAGAGCCAAATGTGTATTCGGAATATCTGTATTGACGTAAGCATTGATCTGCATCGGTTTGAGATCGCGGGATCGTATGTTATGTCACAAATTTTAACATTTGCCGATCTTGAGGCTTTGATAACTCGGTCGGATCAATCTCGTAACAATTACGATGCGGAATTCCGGGGTATTTTCGGTTGACACTTTGATAAATAGGCCCACAGGATCTACAGAGCCTGTTAGCCATATGCAAGCATGGGATCCCAGATAGACATCATTGCCATGCAACCCTTGAGAGGTGGAATGTGTAGGGATTTAGGTTTGTGGAAGCACTTTCTGTGGGAATAGCCACAAAGAGGAATGAAGAGGTTGTGTGGTATGGACCTGAAAATGACAGCAAGAACGAGCTGCAAGTGCCGTAAAGTGAAAAAAACAAAAGTGAGACAGGTTTCGAGTGTAAGGATGTTGTGATATTCAGTTCTGAAGAGTTTTGTTTTGCTGTTCTGTAAACCAATGGCCAATTGACCAATAAGTCAATATATAGTTGAAACTCTGGAATGAATGAAATGATCAGATCTGGTGTGGGGCCTCTACTTGTGGGTACACGTGGCTGGCAAGTAGATCTTGTGACATCATAGTATAACTTTAAGATGAATCTACACTAATTGCTGTGGGATTACATGATCTCATTTGGTTTTCATGTTAACTATTTGGCACATTAAAGACTGCACACTGGTGTCTGCTATCTCTACATAGTTATTGTAATGTTGTATTGTAAAGTGCCAAACACTAAACATATTGTTCTATAAACTAAGCTGAATATAAATAACACAATTGGTTTGTTAGTTACATTCTATCAACACAGAGAACACACAGACTCCAACAGCATATTCTGTTTTGTAAGAAGAGGAATTTCTGTTCAATATCTAATGATTTCCCCAGAGAAGAGACCCAATTCTTTGTGTGCTGCTAAAGATGAATATTTCAGCTACAGCAGTGTAGCTGCCCCTTTATTTGTAACCACATATGACACTGGGCATGTGGCACTAACAAGCCTGGCAGAATGACTTGAGGCAAGAGGTAGGTACAGGAGGCTGTTACTAGACCCTTCCCCATAAGCATGTATAACACACAAAGACTAAACATCTTGCTGTATGTGAGTGTAATATACCCAGGGTGAAGTGTGCAAGGGTGGGGTACGGTTACTTTGTCCAGGAGCCCAGCCCACAGTAGTTAAACCCCTAGATAAGTATCTGAAATAAAATAAATAAGTGCAATGAATACAATTAAGGCCCCAGGCTCTCAGTGCTCACTGTACAAAGTCATTAAATCTTGTGTGTGCTATTTATAGCCAACCCCCAGTAAACTGCAGAGATCACCTCTGGCTCCCAGTCCCTGAGGGATCATACGAGCATCGCCCCCATAACCATCTGCATGTTTCCATAGAAACTGCCAAAAAAACAAACAGCTCTATTTAATGAGGAAGTCGTCTGCCCAGAATAGAAGAGTGCATCTGTGTGACTGGTTCAGTATGTCTGAGTCTATTGTGTGTGTGTGCATGTGGTGTAGTGTATGTGTACAGCACATGTGTAATATAGCTGTGTAATGTATGTGTGTATTATGTATGTGTGTGTAGTGTATGTGTACAGCACATGTGTAATATAGCTGTGTAGTGTATTTATGTAATATGTATGTGTGTGTAGTGTATGTGTACAGCACATGTGTAATATAGCTGTGTAGTGTATGTATGTATGTGTGTACTAGTGTGTGTGTGTACAGCACATGTGTAATATAGCTGTGTAGTGTATGTATGTATGTGTGTGTGTAGTGTATGTGTACAGCACATGTGTAATATAGCTGTGTAGTGTATGTATGTATGTGTGTGTGTAGTGTATGTGTGTGTGTACAGCACATGTGTGTGTGTAGTGTGTGTGTACAGCACGTGTGTGTAGTGTATGTGTGTGTGTGTGTGTGTACAGCATATGTGTAATATAGCTGTGTATGTATGTATGTATGTATGTATGTGTGTTTGTACAGCACATGTGTAATATAGCTGTGTAGTGTATGTATGTATGTATGTGTGTGTGTGTACAGCACATGTGTAATATAGCTGTGTAGTGTATGTATGTATGTGTGTGTGTACAGCACATGTGTAATATAGCTGTGTAGTGTATGTATGTGTGTGTGTACTAGTGTGTGTGTGTGTACAGCACATGTGTAATATAGCTGTGTAGTGTATGTATGTATGTATGTATGTGTGTGTGTGTACAGCACATGTGTAATATAGCTGTGTAGCGTATGTATGTGTGTGTGTACTAGTGTATGTGTGTGTGTACAGCACATGTGTAATATACAGTAGCTGTGTAGTGTATGTATGTATGTATGTGTGTGTACTAGTATATGTATGTATGTATGTTTGTACTAATGTATGTGTGTGTACAGCACATGTGTAACATAGCTGTGTAGTGTATGTATGTATGTATGTATGTATGTATGTGTGTGTGTGTGTACTAGTGTATGTGTGTGTGTACAGCACATTTGTAATATAGCTGTATAGTGTATGTATGTATGTGTGTACTAGTGTGTGTGTGTACAGCACATGTATAATATAGCTGTGTAGTGTATGCATGTGTGTACTAGTGTGTGTGTGTACAGCACATGTGTAATATAGCTGTATAGTGTATGTATGTGTGTACTAGTGTGTGTGTGTACAGCACATGTGTAATATAGCTGTATAGTGTATGTATGTATGTATGTGTGTACTAGTGTGTGTGTGTACAGCACATGTGTAATATAGCTGTATAGTGTATGTATGTATGTGTGTACTAGTGTGTGTGTGTACAGCACATGTGTAATATAGCTGTGTAGTGTATGTATGTGTGTGTGTAGTGTATGTGTACAGCACATGTGTAATATAGCTGTGTAGTGTATGTATGTGTATGTGTACTAGTGTATGTGTGTGTGTGTGTACAGCACATGTGTAATATAGCTGTGTAGTGTATGTATGTATGTGTGTGTGTAGTGTATGTGTGTGTGTACAGCACATGTGTGTGTGTAGTGTGTGTACAGCACGTGTGTGTAGTGTATGTGTGTGTGTGTACAGCATATGTGTAATATAGCTGTGTATGTATGTATGTATGTATGTGTGTGTGTACAGCACATGTGTAATATAGCTGTGTAGTGTATGTATGTATGTGTGTGTGTGTACAGCACATGTGTAATATAGCTGTGTAGTGTATGTATGTATGTATGTGTGTGTGTACAGCACATGTGTAATATAGCTGTGTAGTGTATGTATGTGTGTGTGTACTAGTGTGTGTGTGTGTACAGCACATGTGTAATATAGCTGTGTAGTGTATGTATGTATGTATGTGTGTGTGTGTACAGCACATGTGTAATATAGCTGTGTAGCGTATGTATGTGTGTGTGTACTAGTGTATGTGTGTGTGTACAGCACATGTGTAATATACAGTAGCTGTGTAATGTATGTATGTATGTGTGTGTACTAGTATATGTATGTATGTGTGTTTGTACTAATGTATGTGTGTGTACAGCACATGTGTAACATAGCTGTGTAGTGTATGTATGTATGTATGTGTGTGTACTGGTGTATGTGTGTACAGCACATGTGTAATATAGCTGTGTAGTGTATGTATGTATGTGTACTAGTGTGTGTGTGTGTACAGCACATGTTTAATATAGCTGTGTAGTGTATGAACGTGTGTGTACTAGTGTGAATGTGTGTGTAATAGTGTATGTGTGTGTACAGCACATGTGTAATATAGCTGTGTAGTGTATGTATGTGTGTGTGTACTAGTGTATGTGTGTGTACAGCACATGTGTAATATACAGTAGCTGTGTAGTGTATGTATGTGTGTGTGTGTGTACTAGTATATGTATGTATGTATGTATGTGTGTTTGTACTAATGTATGTGTGTGTACAGCACATGTGTAATATAGCTGTGTAGTGTATGTATGTATGTATGTATGTGTGTGTACTAGTGTATGTGTTTGTGTACAGCACATGTGTAATATAGCTGTGTAGTGTATGTATGTATGTATGTATGTGTACTAGTGTGTGTGTGTGTGTACAGCACATGTGTAATATAGCTGTGTAGTGTATGTATGTATGTATGTGTACTAGTGTGTGTGTGTACAGCACATGTGTAATATAGCTGTATAGTGTATGTATGTATGTGTGTACTAGTGTGTGTGTGTACAGCACATGTGTAATATAGCTGTGTAGTGTATGTATGTATGTATGTATGTGTTTGTGTACAGCACATGTGTAATATAGCTGTGTAGTGTATGTATGTATGTATGTGTACTAGTGTGTGTGTGTGTGTACAGCACATGTGTAATATAGCTGTGTAGTGTATGTATGTATGTATGTGTACTAGTGTGTGTGTGTACAGCACATGTGTAATATAGCTGTATAGTGTATGTATGTATGTATGTATGTGTGTACTAGTGTGTGTGTGTACAGCACATGTGTAATATAGCTGTGTAGTGTATGTATGTATGTGTGTGTACTAGTGTATGTGTTTGTGTACAGCACATGTGTAATATAGCTGTGTAGTGTATGTATGTATGTATGTATGTGTACTAGTGTGTGTGTGTGTACAGCACATGTGTAATATAGCTGTGTAGTGTATGTATGTATGTATGTGTACTAGTGTGTGTGTGTACAGCACATGTGTAATATAGCTGTATAGTGTATGTATGTATGTGTGTACTAGTGTGTGTGTGTGTGTACAGCACATGTGTAATATAGCTGTGTAGTGTATGTATGTATGTGTGTACTAGTGTGTGTGTGTGTACAGCACATGTGTAATATAGCTGTGTAGTGTATGTATGTATGTGTGTGTTCTAGTGTGTGTTTGTACAGCACATGTGTAATATAGCTGTGTAGTGTATGTATGTGTGTACTAGTGTGTGTGTGTACAGCACATGTGTAATATGGCTGTGTAGTGTATGTGTGTGTGTACAGCACATGTGTAATATGGCTGTGTAGTGTATGTGTGTGTGTACAGCACATGTGTAATATGGCTGTGTAGTGTATGTGTGTGTGTACAGCACATGTGTAATATAGCTATGCAGTGTATGTATGTATGTATGTGTGTGTACTAGTGTATTTGTGTGTGTGTAGTATGTACTGCACATGTGTAATATGGTTGTGTAGTGTAGTATATGTGTGTGTATGTGTAGTATGTAGAGCATGTGTGTAATATGGTTGTGTAGTGTATGCATGTATGTGTAGTATGTACAGCATGTGTGTAATATGGCTGTGTGTGTGTATGTGTAGTATGTACAGCGTGTGTGTAATAGGAGTATTGTTCCTCTGTTACCACACGTGTCGCTTAGGTTATGAGTATTGTTCCTCAGTTATACAGTTGCCAAATGGGCATATCCAGGGGATAAGGTATATAGGTACCACATGGACATATCAAGGGGATAAGTTATATAGGTACCAAATGGACATATCAAGGAGATAAGTTATATAGGTGCCAAATGGACATACCTGGAAAGAATATATATAGGTGCCAAATGGACATACCCAGTGGAGAAGTTATATAGATGCCAAATTGACAGACCCATGGGGAGAAGTTGTATAGATGCCAAATGGACAGATCTAGGGGAGAAGTTATATAGGTGCCAAATGTACATACACAGGGGAGAAGTTAAATAAGTACCAAATGGACAGACCCATGGGCATAAGTTATATAGGTGCCAAATGGACATACCCAGGAGGAAGTTATATAGGTGCCAAATGGACATACTCAGGGGGAAGTTATATGGGTGCCAAATGGGCAGACAGACTCATAGGAGAAGTTATATAGTTGTTAAATTGACAGAACCAGGGGAAGAAGTTATATAGGTGCCAAATGGACAGATCCAAGGGAAGAAGTTCTATAGGGGAAAGTTATATAGGTGCCACATGGACAGACCCAGGGGAGAAGTTATATAGATGCCAAATTGACAGACCCATGGGGAGAGGTTATATAGGTGCCAAATGGACATACACATGAGGGAGTTATATAGGTGCTGAATGGACATACCCAGGAGAAAGTTATATAGGTGCCAAATGGACAGACCCAGGGGAAAAGTTATATAGATGCCAAATTGAGACAGACCCATGGGAAGAAGTTATATAGGTGCCAAATGGACATATCCAGGGGATAAGGTATATAGGTGCCACATGGACTTATCCAGGAGCTAAGTTATATTGGTGCCAAATGAACATATCCAGGGGAGGTTACATAGGTGACAAACCCAGAAGTGGATTCACACAGGGGTCAGTTGACCAGGCTTGAATGCAACTCTGCTGGACAAAGGGCAGCAATATCCGATTAAGAGACAAAGGAACAAAACAAGCAGATCCAGATTACATAGAGGCCGTACTGTAGTAAGAATGAAAGTAACAGCTCAGACTACTGATTTCAGGGCAGAGATTACCATATCCCACACGCCATATAACATGCAGTGCCACATTAACTAGTGACCTGGAAATACCAGAGACAAATGTCACATTATGCTGTTTCCCCACAGGGTGCGGGCAAGTGATTCAAGCGCCTCGTGGGGAGATCATGATGGAAAGTTACCCGTTTGATGCCCACTGTGAATGGAGCATCCAGGTAACACCGGGATACACAGTAGAACTCAGGTACGCAACACCAAGTGCTGATTAATGTCCATGATGGTTTATTTCATCACAATTACAGATGCTGTAAAATGTCCCATCACTTCAATAGCAGCTTGAAAAAGAAATGTGCATATAAGGTGAATAAGTTAGTATATAAGGTGTAATGTGGGTCAAGCCCAGTCTTTTAGAGCTATGTAACCGATCCCATCAATCCCTCCTCTGCAGCTGCAGTCTGGGACCTCCAATATTGTTTCTCTTGTAAGTACAGATAGCAAAGCACATGGTAAGAAATAATACGTAATTCTGTGTATAGAGACAGTCACTTTATTGCATGTTAATATACAGTAGACATGTGCAAAACGATGCAGTACAATGCAAAATACTTCAATTTAGTAGCGTCCTTGATTTCTGTGTCAGCCAATAAGTTATTAAGCTTCACTTTTGTTCATAGTCAATTGTGACAATAAAAAATATATATTTTGTGCTGCTGCTGACTTGTACCACCAGCACTAGCTACAACTTTAAAGGGACATACAATGCAAAAATGTCCTTTTTGTGATTTAGGCAGAGCATGACTTGTAAGACATTCATTTAAATATAAGCTCATGGGTCCCACCTGTCCTGTTGATCATCTTATTCACAGATGGTTTACAGTTTAGTTAAGGTCAGGGCCCTCTAACCTAATGATTTATGTGAACATCTTCTGATTATTGTAATCCATAACTGTTACAGTGATGCAAAATATGTTGGTGCTTTATAAATAAAGAGTAATAAATAATAATATTACCACATTTGCTTTATTCCCTTGGTATCCTTTGTTGGAGGAACAGCAATGCACTCCAAGTACAAAACAGACACTCACATTTATTTCTATAACATAAACTTAATCTGAACTGTATAATGTTTGTTTGTTTATTAACTCCCGCAGAGGGGTTCAACATATTGTTAAATCAGCTCAAGAGTGCACTAGTGGGAGCTTGCTAAGAATATCAGGTGAGCCAATGACAAGAGGCATATATGTGCAGATACAAATCATCAGTTAGCTCCCAGCTGCTGCTCTTGAGCCTAAGTATGCTTTTTAACAAAGGATATCAAAAGAATAAAGCCAGTTAGACAATTATAAATAAATTGGAAAATTGTGTAATATTGTTTGCTTTATCTGAATCAAGAATGTTTAATTTTGACTTTTCTTTCCCTTTAAGTTTATTTAAGTTTCAACTGCTGTCCAGCTGCCCCCCTTATGACCTGAAGATGCTACATTTAGGAAATAATGGGTTAATGAATTTCCGTTAACAAATAAATTATATAAATTTTTGTCTGTGCACTCCTCATATACCGTTGGTCTATATTAAATCATCATTAGCATGATAGATAAGAGCTTAAATAAATCAGAGGCACCACCTCTTAACCCCTTGCCTGCCAGAGAGGTCTGCAGCAGTGATGTATTCTCTATGGTTACACAAGATCTGTCCATAAATGTTTTGTGCACTGGCTGCAGTTCCCTTAAGTGAGCACAAGAGGGCACCAGGGCCGAGGATAATGGGCAGGCAGTCTGGTCATGTTCTATCACACAGAGAGCAGTTTTTATTCTGTTAAATGTTTAATAGATAATAGATTCAGTACATAAAGCAATAAGCACAGCACTCCGGCTTTTCATGAAAATCCTGCAGTGTAAGTAATGCAATGGTCCTGCATGGAGCATCCTCTAGGAATATGTGGTACGTAGAATTGCCAGCAGTTCTCCCAAAAATACTGACAACCTGTAGGCAGAGGTCACACAATAGCCCCTCTCTACAAGTCACCATATATATTTTATTTTTCATAACTGAGCAGTGATTTTATCTCCTTGGCTGCCAGTAGCTTACAAATTGATTATTTTACTTCTCTGGCTGCCAGTAACATACACAACAGTAAAGTGACCCCTTTTGACTGCCAGTAGCGCACACATAGCAGTTTTTTACACCCTCATGGTTCCCAGTAAAAAAAACACAGCAGTGATTTTACCCCAGTGGCTACACATAACACACATAGAGCACTGCACTGCAGTATTTTAACACCCATGAGTCTGCCAGAAACACATAAAAGAGAGATTCTTTTTTTTTCACCATCCTTGACTGCCAGAAACACACACAGGAGGTGTTTTAAATTTAATAATTTAGAACTTTAAAAAAATCAATCGTCGTTTAGGTGTTTTCCAGCCTGAACAGCCTGTGGAAATTCTGGACTGTCCGGTTGAATATTTTACACCTGGCAACCCTAATGGTTCATGATATAAAGAGAGAATTCTCCAAATCTTAAAAAACATCCCAGCATTGTGCGGTCCTTGCTAATTACACAATGTGTATAATACTGAGATATTAGCAATATGCAAATCAGTTAGTGAAAAATGCATCCATTTGTCTTTGCCACGAAAATGTTAATTGACCAAACAAACATCTCACTTGTGCAGCCTGAAACAGCAAATTGTAAATTAATTCAGATAATAAAAGTCTTCATTAGACACCAAAAAAAGATTGTGTCAGCAAGTAAGAAGCAGACAGTTCATCCAGTCTGCCCATGTTGCCGACTTAAGGATCATTAGTTCTTATTAGCTTTATGCCTATCCCCAGGCAGTTTGTATTCCCTTACACTATTTATCCTTACCACTGTACTAGAAGCCTAACCCATGCAACCACCTCTACGGGAAGCCTATCCTATGCACAAACCACCTCTACTGGAAGCCTAACCCATGCAGCCATCTCTACTGGAAGCCTTATCCATGTCGCCACCTCTACTGGAAACCTAACCCATGATGCCACCTTTATTAGAAGCCTATCCCATGAAACCACCTCTACTGGAGGCGTATCCTATGCAAATACCTTTACTGGAAGCCTATTCCATGAAACCACCTCTACCGGAAGCCTAACTCATGCAACCTCCTCTACTGGAAGCCTATACCATGCCCCCACCACCTCTACTGGAAGCCTAACCCATGCAGCGATCTCTACTGGAAGCCTAAATCATGCCGCCACCTCTATTGGAAGCCTAACCCATGCAGCCATCTGTACTGGAAGCCTATCCCATGAAACCACCTCTACTGGAAGCCGATCCCATGAAACCACCTCTACTGGAAGCCTATCCCATGCAACCACCTCTACTGAAAACCTATCCCATGCAACCAACACTACTGGAAGCCTAACCCACGCAGCCATCTCTACTGGAAGCCTAATCCATGACGCCACTTCTACTGGAAGCCTAACCCATGAAACCACCTTTACTGGAAGCCTATCCCTTGAAACCACCTCTATTTGAGGCATATCCTATGCAAATACCTTTACTAGAAGCCTATCACATGCAACCACCTCTACTGGAAGCCTATGCCATACACCAACCACCTCTACTGGAAGCCTAACCCATGCAGCTATCTCTACTGGAAGCCTAATCCATGCCACCACATCTATTGAAAGCCTAACCCATGCAGCCATCTCTACTGGAAGCCTATCCCATAAAACCACCTCTACTGGCAGCCAATCCCATGAAATCACCTCTACTGGTGGCATAGCCTATGCAAATACCTCTACTGGAAGCCTATCCCATGCAACCACCTCTACTGTAAGCCAAACCCATGCAACCACCTCTACTGGAAGCCTATCTAGCCCATGAAACCACCTCTACTGGAGGCATATTCTATACAACTACCTCTACTGGAAGCCAAACCCATGCAACCACCTCTACTGGAAGCCTATCTAGCCGATGAAACCACCTCTACTGGAGGCATATTCTATGCAACCACCTCTACTGGAAGCTTTATGCCTATCCCCAGGCAGTTTGTATTCCCTTACACTATTTATCCTTACCACTGTACTAGAAGCCTAACCCATGCAACCACCTCTACGGGAAGCCTATCCTATGCACAAACCACCTCTACTGGAAGCCTAACCCATGCAACCACCTCTACGGGAAGCCTATCCTATGCACATACCACCTCTACTGGAAACCTAACCCATGAAGCCACCTTTATTAGAAGCCTATCCCATGAAACCACCTCTACTGGAGGCGTATCCTATGCAACCACCTCTACTGGAAGCCTATCTAGCCGATGAAACCACCTCTACTGGAGGCATATTCTATGCAACCACCTCTACTGGAAGCCTAATCCATGCAACCACTACTACTGGAAGCCTAACTCATGCAACCATCTCTACTGAAAGCCTATCACATGCAACCACCTTTACTTGAAGCCTATCCCATACAACCACCTTTACTGAAAGCCTATCCAATGTAACCATCTCTACTGGAAACCTATGCCATGCCACCAACTCTACTGGAAGCCTATCCAATGCAACCAACACTACTGGAAGCCTATCCCATGCAACCAACACTACTGGAAGCCTATCCCATGCAACCAACTCTACTGGAAGTCTATCCCATGCAACCAAGTCTACTGGAAGCCTATCCCATGCAACCAACTCTATTGGAAGCCTATCCCATGAAACCAACTCTACTGGAAGCCTATCCCATGCAACCAACACTACTGGAAGCCTATCCCATGCAACCGACACTACTGGAAGCCTATCCATGCAACCAACTCTACTGGAGGCCTATCTAGCCCATGCAACCACCTCTACTGGAAACATATCCCATGCAACCAACACTACTGGAAGCCTATCCCATGCAACCAACACTACTGGAAGCCTATCCCATGCAACCAACTCTACTGGAAGCCTATCCCATGCAACTAACACTACTGGAAGCCTATCCCATGCAACCAACACTACTGGAAGCCTATCCCATGCAACCAACACTACTGGAAGCCTATCCCATGCAACCAACACTACTGGAAGCCTATCCCATGAAACCACCTCTACTGGAAGTGTTTTGTTTTTTTTACATTAAGAGCAACCACTTTTAGAAATTGTATTAACTGAAGAAAAACGATCTTCCTAATAAACTTTTTTTAGTGTCACTGCTTATAATTGCACAAGTGACAACAATCTACATATGTACAGATAACCAAAAACTTAAAAAAATTGCACAGAAGAAAATTAAAACATTTTTTTTAAACGCAACCTTTTAAGGAGTTTTATTTAGACCAGTTGTGTGCTGTGCTATGATACTGACTCCTGATTGCTTCAGGACTTGAGAAACAGCTCAGGTGTCTTTAAAAAACCTGTGCACAGAGAAACTTAAAAATCTTTAGGCTATATGGACATGCATACACATCAACACAGGCCTTAAAGTCCTGGACTGGGTAACATATAAAGTGCAACTGTGTATGGAAAGGTTTTATGAGAGCTCAGTTGAATTTTTAAATGATATATTTATTTATACACATGTGCCTATAACACACACATACATATAAATACCTGCCCTCCCCCAGTTATATGCTGGGTGAAATATACCAAAATAGGCCTAGATCAAAACCTTGCATTGTCTACTTAAAAAAAAGCTCTGACAGGTATATAAAGAAAAAACAAGCCTATATTTCTGTTTAAATGGAGTGATAGCAAAAATGCTAAAAATTCTCCGGTATTTTGGGCAAGTTCTTCTCTGAAAGTCCTGGTAGTGATAGGTTTAAAGACAAATTCTTCTGTTAGACTCCAAAAACTAAATAAACAGCATCACCAAAGGCTCGATTTATCAAGCCCTATGCATCACAATGACTGCAGGATCTAACAAGAGAACCTGCAGTCAGTATTTATTAAGCAGTGCTCATTAGACGGCTGCTTCCCTATCTCCTCTCCACCTTAGGTGGAGAATTTCAATATCCCCGGTATTATCTGACCGGGATGATTGACAGCTCCTGCCGGTGTGTGATTGACTCTGCGTGGGCAGGGGGCGGCATTGAACAAGAGCGCAAAATAATGCTCTTGTGCAATGTTGAATTCCGCCAATGGAATTCTGTCCGCCAGAGGCGAGCAGCGTCTCCTGTCGCTTAAGAAATCGAGCCCCAAGTTTATGAGGTGGGAAAAAGTGTGATTAGTATAATAGTGTACACTGTTGTAAATGCAGCTGCCATATAGGGCTGGATTACAAGTAGAGCTCTAATTTATTGTGCGCCCGTAAACAGGCAAATTTACCCGTTTCCGGGTGATTGATAAATAACCAGTTATTACAAGTGGCTGGTTAAAGCTACCGTGAGCTTGCGCTAGATTAACCAGAGGTCAGACCCCAATTGCCCCCAAATAAAGTGTGCATATCCTTAATAAAATTTAAAAAAAGAGATCAGAATATTTAAAAAAATAAAAAATATATAACTGCATGAAGCAGTTTTAAGGGTTAAAATGTGCGGATGTGGGATGTTAGAAAAAAAATCAGCACTGAAAAGTGCCTTTTCATTTCGGTCTTTGGGAACTGTGTGTTCCCTGTAAATATATATGTATATCCTGATATACTTATATATTTATGTGTTAATATGTGTATATATATCAATAAAGACATAAATATATATGTATATATTCATATACATATATATATTTAACCTTTGCTGCCCATCGCTGCGTGACTTACCCCTTTGCTGCGCTTGGTTCTCTGCCGTGTATGATGGAATGAGAAGGAGGCCCCATTGTAGCCCATGGAATCTCGCTATCGTGAGCGCAAAGCTTCCATGCAATTACGAGTTGAGCACAAATATTGTGCTCGCGTAAGCACAATATTGTGCTCCACTTGTAATCTAGGCCATAGTGTTTAAAACACATGCACACTCCTGA
Organism: Bombina bombina; assembly: GCF_027579735.1. NCBI lineage: Eukaryota > Metazoa > Chordata > Amphibia > Anura > Bombinatoridae > Bombina > Bombina bombina. Next base: position 32,864 of record NW_026512933.1, on the reverse strand, counting down.
GCATATCTAGATATGATATTCAACAAATATATGAAGCAAAGGAAATATGATTAGAGAAGTACATGGTATTTTTTGTAATTGTACCCTCTATTGCACTCATGTTTATTTTAGCTTTTATGTCCCTTTAACATGCGATATGTGAAGCCACTAGTCCTATTGTGCCTCGTTACCTAAATGCTTTCTGTTCAGAGCATGAAAAATACATACAAACATACATACATACAGACACACGTACGTACGTACGTAAATACTTTACTCACATACACACATACATACAGACACACATACATACACACACCCACATACATACAGACACACATACATACATAAACACACACATACATACATACACATACATATATACATACATACTTACACACACATACATACAAACATACATACAAACATAAATACATACATATACACATACATACAGACAGACACGCATACACACATACATATATACACACACGCATACATACATACATACACACATACATACATATACATACAGATATACATAAATACATACATACATACACACATGCATACATACATACACACATACATACAGACACACACACATACATGCATACATACATATACATACAGACAGACACACATACATACAGACACACATATATACATACACACATACAGGGAGTGCAGAATTATTAGGCAAGTTGTATTTTTGAGGATTAATTTTATTATTGAACAACAACCATGTTCTCAATGAACCCAAAAAACTCATTAATATCAAAGCTGAATATTTTTGGAAGTAGTTTTTAGTTTGTTTTTAGTTTTAGCTATTTTAGGGGGATATCTGTGTGTGCAGGTGACTATTACTGTGCATAATTATTAGGCAACTTAACAAAAAACAAATATATACCCATTTCAATTATTTATTTTTACTAGTGAAACCAATATAACATCTCAACATTCACAAATATACATTTCTGACATTCAAAAACAAAACAAAAACAAATCAGTGACCAATATAGCCACCTTTCTTTGCAAGGACACTCAAAAGCCTGCCATCCATGGATTCTGTCAGTGTTTTGATCTGTTCACCATCAACATTGCGTGCAGCAGCAACCACAGCCTCCCAGACACTGTTCAGAGAGGTGTACTGTTTTCCCTCTTTGTAAATCTCACATTTGATGATGGACCACAGGTTCTCAATGGGGTTCAGATCAGGTGAACAAGGAGGCCATGTCATTAGATTTTCTTCTTTTATACCCTTTCTTGCCAGCCACGCTGTGGAGTACTTGGACGCGTGTGATGGAGCATTGTCCTGCATGAAAATCATGTTTTTCTTGAAGGATGCAGACTTCTTCCTGTACCACTGCTTGAAGAAGGTGTCTTCCAGAAACTGGCAGTAGGACTGGGAGTTGAGCTTGACTCCATCCTCAACCCGAAAAGGCCCCACAAGCTCATCTTTGATGATACCAGCCCAAACCAGTACTCCACCTCCACCTTGCTGGCGTCTGAGTCGGACTGGAGCTCTCTGCCCTTTACCAATCCAGCCACGGGCCCATCCATCTGGCCCATCAAGACTCAATCTCATTTCATCAGTCCATAAAACCTTAGAAAAATCAGTCTTGAGATATTTCTTGGCCCAGTCTTGACGTTTCAGCTTGTGTGTCTTGTTCAGTGGTGGTCGTCTTTCAGCCTTTCTTACCTTGGCCATGTCTCTGAGTATTGCACACCTTGTGCTTTTGGGCACTCCAGTGATGTTGCAGCTCTGAAATATGGCCAAACTGGTGGCAAGTGGCATCTTGGCAGCTGCACGCTTGACTTTTCTCAGTTCATGGGCAGTTATTTTGCGCCTTGGTTTTTCCACACGCTTCTTGCGACCCTGTTGACTATTTTGAATGAAACGCTTGATTGTTCGATGATCACGCTTCAGAAGCTTTGCAATTTTAAGAGTGCTGCATCCCTCTGCAAAATATCTCACTATTTTTGACTTTTCTGAGCCTGTCAAGTCCTTCTTTTGACCCATTTTGCCAAAGGAAAGGAAGTTGCCTAATAATTATGCACACCTGATATAGGGTGTTGATGTCATTAGACCACACCCCTTCTCATTACAGAGATGCACATCACCTAATATGCTTAATTGGTAGTAGGCTTTCGAGCCTATACAGTTTGGAGTAAGACAACATGCATAAAGAGGATGATGTGGTCAAAATACTCATTTGCCTAATAATTCTGCACTCCCTGTATATACATACATACATACACACACATACATACAAACACACATGCATACAGACACACATACATATTTACATACATACAAACATACATACATAAATACAAACATACATGCATACATACATACAAAAACATACATATACATACAGACACACACACATACATACATACACACACATAAAAACATATATACATCCATACATACATACAAACATATATGCATACATACATACATACATACATGCATACATACATACAAAAAACATACATATACATACAGACACACACACATACATACATACATACACACACATAAAAACATATATACATCCATACATACATACAAACATATATGCATACATACATACACACATACATAAATACAAACATACATACACACATACATACAGACACACACACATACATGCATACATACACATACATGCAGACATACGTACATACATACACACACACATATATACAAAAAGACACACATACAGACATACATACATACATAGATAAAATATACATAGACACATACATACATACACACATACAAACATACAGACACGTACATATGTACGTACGTACGTACGTACATACATACATACATACAGACACACATACATACATACATACACACACATACA